>NC_072766.1:21557055-21679555 GCF_022539595.1 Amphiprion ocellaris | reverse complement strand
GTCTAGCCTATATGTCACACTGATTTGTATCTCAGCGCTTATATTAACAAGGTGGCCAACACCAATGCGCCATTACCAAGGTTTATGAACAGTATATCACACACCTGTACTCGGCCCAGACATGGCTTTACTGTGATGTCTGTGTTTCTTTGGCAGACGCGTCCCCAGCCAGACCCCAGTCTGACGAACATTTGGCCGGTCAGGCTAGACGTCTCGGGGAGTGTTTGGTGGCCTGGACAGGCCAGAGACAGGAAAGAGGACTTCTAAATCAGCCAGCAATCCAAAGGCCTTCCATAAATCCTCCAAATGGGCTCGGGTGGGGGACGTAAAGCACACCTGCAAGACTTATGTAAGTCTTATTAAACCATAAATTGCTAACACCAGTCCCTTGCTAGAGCTGCTCTTGGCTGGAATAAATCTCAGAGTGTGTCCAGTAAGGAGAAAGAGAGAGTTAAAGGGAGAGATAAAGCAGGTGAGAGAGGGAAAGATATAGTGGAGGTTAGAGGTAGTGAGAGTGAGGTGGAGGATACTAAAGGTCTGACAGCAAAGCATTGCTGTTTGATGATAGGGCAGACAATACTGGGCTTTGAAAACAGTCAGTACTTTCCACTATAGCTGCCTTAACATGGGGGAGTTTTAGGAACATGAAGAATGTCCTGCGCACTAGACTCTTAATGCATCAAACACTTTTTATGGTTTTGGCCTGAGTCTCGTCAGTGTAACAAACCACAAACAGATCTTCCTCACACCTTTCGGCCCTGCATGGACTAACTCCTCAGCAGTCACACAGACACTGACCGGTGTGTGCAACACAGGGAATATTTATAGGAAATCAGAGTTCCTGAGCTCCTGAGCCCCCGTGAGTTCCCAACACACCCACGCTCTCCTCCCTGCCTGGTTGTGGGTCCTTGAATTAAACATCAAAGCACACAGGAGCGTAGGGCCCAACTGCCATAAATAACAGTTCGCCTGGGTAGGGGAGGGGAGGATGTTCAGATGGGAAGAGAGCAGGTCACCCGATCGCTCATACACATACTGTCAAAGCAGATTCATTTGTTCACAAAATGGGTGATGTTGTGTGAGGTTATTGATTTCCGCGTGCCATCTGTCTTCTCCGAGGCTTTGGCAAGCAAGCTCTGGCACTACCAGCCTCAGGTTCTCCCATATTAGTCTCCATAGCTCAGGTGGACAGAAGGGAGATGTGCATCAGGTATTGGACACAAATGGGTGATGGCTTATGTGACACCTACTCAGACACAATGATTTCTGGCATTAGAGCGACAATCAGAGGTGAATTTTATTTGGGTATTTGATGCTTTTTGTAATGTCAAGCTGACCTAAAATAAAATAATACAGAAAATATAAATTTAAATTTAAACTGTCCTGAGTTTTCCAGAATAATTCATATGTTATGTAAAGAATATCCGATGTAAGTTTAATTTACAATCATCTGAAACATTTATAGAAAATTTACAATGAATAGCAATGCCATTATCCACATTCAAAAAGCTGTACTTTTGGGTAAACATCCATGCTGAAGGTGATGATTAACATCTCATTTGTCCCCAACACCTGCATACACAAGCTCGGGCCCACCCTAAGTCTCCTCCTCTCACTAACTAGTCTAGAAGTCACGGTGTACCTCCATGTTGAGCTATGGAGTGTGGAGGGCAGGCCTTCAAACATGGGGCCCAGCTGCTGCTGTGTATTTTTGTCAGCCAACACACACACACATTGGCATCCCTTGGTGTTTGCTCTTGCGGAGGGCACATGTTACTGGGTAAATTATCACAGCGATGGTAAACAGTGTTTTTATGAGGGAATGTAGCTCGGTTGTTATATTTGAAGTCTGTTCTTTGTATACTGCTGTGCTATTAGGACAGATTGAGGATGTTTGCGCCTGGTGTCTGCACTCCGCCCATGTGGGCTACGCACACACACACACACACACACACACACACACACACACACACACACACACACACACACACACACACACACACACACACACTGACACACAGTGCGCTCACAGTGACAGGCTTAGTTGTAGTTTTGAGTCTTAAATGGCTCTTTTGTTGTTTCCATCATAAGAAAAAAAAGGGAAACATCACAGCCTAAGGAGTGTGTCAGTGTCACACTCGTGTCAGTCTCTGGGTAAATGCAGATGAACGGCAACAGCAGGGGAGGAAACACTGAATTTGGAAGTGTAGAAGACGAAAGTTGCACGCTGTGAAAAATATATGTTGTGTGTTTCAGTGCAACGGAAGTCAGCACAGAGACAAGCGTTTAATGCATAATGACTGGTTTTGCAGACACAAACCTAATGTCGGGTAATTACTTTACATTTTCAGCAGCTGAGTCAAGATATAGCTGTAATGATAGTGCTTGAAAACACTATCGGGAGTTTGATAACAAGGTAATCTGATAGTGATAGAGTCAAACAGATGGATGGCTTTGAGATAAAGGACTGGTGTGTTAAGGTCTTCTCTTTTCAATTAAACTCATTTGAACCATAGATAAGGGTCTCATTAATTCTGCTGACGCAAAGGTCTCTCTTAAGGGCCGACTGGGTGCCATCTTGATACCACCCCTCTTGATTAAGGAGTCTTCTAAATTAGTGTTTGTTTATGGAGTTCTTTTTTCAAATCTCTTTTTAAATTCTGACGCTGAATACATATCCAGGATGACACAGTAAGTCAATTGGCCATGATGTTAACTGTGAACAGTCAAGTGATGCATGCAGTCCAGAGAGTGAAGCTTTCACAGAAATACTTATTACATAAAAATGTCATGTTGTTAAAGATTTATTTTTTTAAAGTCAGTTCGGCATGGGAACTGTTGCCCCAGTGTGTGTGATCTGTCGTATAACAGTTTTCCCAGTCACTGCAGTCGTCTTAGCGTTTTAAATTTCCCCGTTCTAAACTGATAGAGTGCTTTATCTCTCTATGAATGGAGGAAATGGAGGAAAGGAGGGAATAATGATGATGACATTCTTCCCACTTTTTTGAACCCCAATTACCCACTAATGTGTGATAAAACCAGAAAAATGAACAGTCATTATGTGTGAGGCCTTCTACAATGGCAAAATCATTCTTTCCTAGCCTCCCGCTCTTTGGATGGGAATAATCATGTTTTGTCCCAAACACCTGCGCTTCAGTTGCCCTGACCTGCCACCCAAATGAGTGCAATTAATGACAATTACCCTCCAGGTGTCACAACATAGACATGTACTGATAGGGACCTATCTGGAGGGAGCGCGTGCTTGTCCTCCAAGTAAATATGTAATGATAACAGCTGTAACACAGTGGGGTGGAGGGGTGCACGATTGTCACCAGTGCAATCTATTTGTGTTTGCCCCAGCTCAGCACCGCATTAACCAGTCCAGACAAACCAGAATGGATAGACTTGGATTTTCCCTGTGGGACTGAAGGAAGTTGACTAGAGGTATTGGGATTCCTGATCAGATGAAAATTGGGACAGATGTGGTCTAGAAGTAGTTTCTACATCAGGCGTTAAATGTATTTGTGTGCTGGTGATCAAACACTGTTTGTTAGGCTAGATGCATTACACCTTCCAGGAAATTTCAGGTCTTATTTTCATAGCTTTGGCCACCGTATTAGTTGAAAGCCACAACATTGCAGTTACAAAGTTAAATGTATGAGATCTGGGAATGCAGCAACATTAATAAAAGAGTCAAATCAAACAAGAAAGGCAATTAATCAGGTGGCCAATTTAGTCTATAACCAACTTCCAGTTTTGAAAAGAAAGAAAAGGTGAAAAGTAAAATTACTGACAATACTCCTATCATATTATGGTCTCTCCAAATTTACATTCTTATATAACTAAACTGCATTCTCACTGTGTTTTGAGAGTAACCTGTTATCCCATGCATTACATTTGTTTGTGAGGTATCTCAAATATATTTGTATCAACACATTTCTGTCATTTCTTTTATTGCTTACCAACTTCTTTTTAGGAAACCAATTGCATCTTAGTTAGGGTGGAACTCGTCATCTTGGTAATGCAGAAAATGGAGGAGAAGATTGAAACATATTGTGAAAGTGCATATTTGAACCCAAAGCATGATATATTTTAAAAAACTAACAAGGGCGTTTTTGTGCATAAACATAACCAACCTTCTGAAATGTAGTTAACATTGTGAAAGGGTGTATTTTAACCAGGAGCAAGATATTTTTGAAAACCCAACCAGGACATTTTGGTGCCTAAGCTAACCAAACAAAGAGTGAAAATAGGAGTAAACAGTGGACGGAAGCATAACTTGAGTCTAAAAATAATGACCTCATATGGGACATGAAATCCAATCTCCTGGGCGTCAGACTATCTCTATATACAGACTTTTTGGCTATTTGAAACAAATTTTACAGGAAAGTATTTTTTTGTGAGACAGGGTTGTTGGTATAATTGTGAACATACACAGTTTTCTCATTATTAGATTAATTATTGCCAATATTTAATGTGTGCTTACATTTGGTATGGTTTTGAGTGATTGTGTTTATCACGCCATTTCTTGCCCTTTAAACTTGGTCTACATGATCCCTGATCACACCTTTTACTTCAGTGACCTCAGTGTTATCATGACTGAAATGATGGTAAGATAATAGTTGGGAGAAAAAAATCTTGTAGAAAGTTTTATTAACACCAATTTAATGTTTAGAATCCCACAAACAAAGAGCCATAAAGAGGTTGAAACATTTACTATGTAGTAACGTAGGAACATTAAAGAACTGTTGCAGTCTTTTCAATCTAATATCGGCCTGCAACTGAGTGTCTATTCTGTAGATGGTAGCTACAATATAATCTCAGGCCCATTTTCCTGTGTGAAGTGAGATTTCTCAGGTGCAAAAGTCAACTTTAACCCTCCTCCTCCTGTGGGTGCACCGTCCTTTCCATCTGAACTTGCATTAGCATAAAGGCATTAAAATGTGAATAGGAATTAATTTGGACTTTCCCCTCCATAGGAATTAATGGAAGTTTGTTCTGCCCGTACTCCTCAGATGGCTTGCGCTCCTCCACAGTCCATAAATATTAATATTAATACGGCATCGCATTTAAAGGTAGCGCTTGACTGAAGCCGTATACAGAATATTATTAGAGATCACGATACGTTTCTCATGAGAAGTACAGCTGAGTGAATGCATTGCCTTGCCGTTGTGATCTGTAAAATCCAATCTTCATACAGCACAAAAAGTTATTTTCAGAGAGACGGAAGATTAGCAGGGCCGAATGGCTGCTGTCTAAAGCCATTAGGCAAGTGGGGATTTTTTTTTCTACTCTGAGTTGAGAGAGAAGGGCCCACATCTTCTGCTCTATCAAGGTACTGATTCACAGTCACACTGCTGTAGCACTATTATCATGCCCGAGCAGATCATCTCTGCAGATAACTATTATCACCGTCTCACCGCATCGCTCCAGTCTACTCACCCACATAATACAGACCACTGAAGTTTTTGACACTATTCCAAATCACTGTATTCACCCTCTTTCTTTTCTTGCAACGTCTTTGTCACTTTCCTGTGTGTGCTGTGTGTGGATGTATCACACATTTCAACAGCAGTGAGGTTACTGAAAAACTGGGGCCCAAACCTAGACTTGTATTTAAGGCCTTATGAAACATCAACTGAAAAGGGCAATCAGTAAATATTCTTCTTATTTTTTAATAAGAAGCAATCGTAGTGCATAATTTCAGCCCATTTTGTTAGTTTTTCCTCCGTCTGACTGATAGTTGCACCAGCATGGATACGGTACTGTTAATGTTTTGGTCCAAACTCTGTTCAGTTGTCTGAAGCAAAGAGGAGGGAGGGCTTGTGTCAAAATATTCAGCAGGTCCTCTCCTTTCCTCTGTCTCCGTGCTTGAGGAGTGCTGATCCTGACAGGTTACAGTGGGCAAGGTGAGACATGTCGGTGCTGAGCCCTGTGAAGGAGGGAAGATAGAGCTGGCTTCAAAGTCCCAGTGTGGGTGAAAGCTGCATGCTGCCACCCCAGCAAGCTCAGTAAACAGTATCGGCCTTTAATCTTTGCTCCGTAATCTCTACTCTTCTCACATTTAGTCAATACACTCTCACTTTGTTCTAGGAGGAAGTGGGGTTTGAGGCTGAGAATGTATGATGTAAAAGAAAAGAAAAGCACAACACAGTACACAAATCAATTACCGGGAGTAAAACGGCGAGGGCCAGCTTTATGTAAGGTTAATACCATTCACATGCTGAATGATAACAGACCCAGGCATGTTTCTTTTAAATGCTAAGCATTGTGACATGGTGATAATTCTGTTGACAAGAGCACAAAGCAAGCACTTACAAGACCATGCAGAAAAACGCACAAGGACATTGTTCAGAACTGAGAAGTCAACACAAAATTAAGAGGAACAAAAGAAAATGTCAAAACTACTCAAGTTCTCTATCACCATAAAGCAATGACACATGATACCACATATTCTTATCTACCACTGCTTGGCAATTTAAATATAAACAGTCCAACATACAGCAGCTGATAGTAATACAAACCAAGCAATAATTGTTTTTAACAAAACATCAATGGACTGCCTTAATCCCTACTACCATCCAGTGTTGTGCAGACATGCATGTTGTGGTAAGCTCTGCAAGCTGAGGTTATATTCGTGCATCAGGTCATTCCTGTAGCGGGCTGGTCCGGGTCGGCCCACTCCCCTCTGAGAGCCCTCTCATCAAGCCAGCCTCTCCTCTGCCGCCCTCTTCCCCACAATCCCCATAAACTCTCATAATTGCCACATTAAACTTGAGTTTATTATTTTTCTCCAGGTGCAGGTGTGCAGATGATATGAGCCCCAGGTTGCATTTACATACAAATTGAAGGTTTTTATTAATCAGGCAGGCAGCAGGAATCAAACGGCAACACTCCATCAGGCCTTTAAATACATTTGGTGACATTTTTACCCGGCATTAGCATGATAGGGCAAGCGGAGTATAATGTACCAATGATTGCTTTTCCATTGAAAGCACAAACGGTTTCATTTTTCCTGTCATCTCAAATAAGTGTTAAAGAGGGTTTGGAGGCTATTGTGCGAGTGCCGTATGCTGGGGACTTGGGACCGCTGATGGCCATATTAAATAACCATTAGTGCCTGAGCTTAGATCATTGTGGCATCCGCCTCCTCTGAATTTATCCTGTGATTTCAAATGAAGGCAAGCTGTGCCAGCTTTCATAAAGTGCTCCAACCCTCTCCATTTTTCCTCAAACTAAATGCATTACAACGGTAATTTTGTGACTGTTAAGATAACTAGCGTTAACAAGCACTTAATTAAAATGTACAATAAATAGCCGTCTGCAGCCTTATCTTCCCTCCAGAGCGACGCTGGTAGGAGGCTCCAATGCTCAGGCCGGCTGTTCCCCAGCTCGTTTGCAGATTAATTGCTTTTCTGTCTGGCGAAGCCTGCCTCTTCTGCAGCCAGATCGTAAATAGCCAGATAGGGAGTTTATCAATCAGGGCTTTCTACCTCACTGATCTCCCCCACACAGCCCTGTCTGTCTGACTGTCTGTCTGTATGTACATCTCCAGCTATCAAACAGACTCCATAAATAAACTTCCAAAAGCTTCTGTTATACTAACCCTTCAATTAGCAAATGGCTTTTATTTTCAGTGTAGTTGCATGAATATATTTGTGTACAGTCTTCTCATATGTTACACTTTCACTTTTGTATGTGTACAAGCATTTGAGCATTTATATTTTTCTGTTTGTGTTCTCTCTGTGGAGAGACTTTATATACAGCACAGATATCTATGCTGGCAATGTAAAAAATGGAACATTGTTGATACAGGACTTGTGTTTTTGTAACCTTTACTGACACCATATTTATGTCTGTCCGTCTACAAGCATATACCTACTTTAGGACATTGCGTTTTGCGCCCGTTTATGTGTATACTGGACGCTTACAAATGGGCCTTAAGTGTATCACGGGGGTTAATCAAACACAAGTCACACATAAAAGCAACCAGGGGTTGTGTCAAGCAGGACAGAAGCGAACAGAAAGTATTTACAGTAATAAAAGTTAACAGCGGTCAGCCCCTCAGGATTACATTACTCCTCAGACATGTGGCTGCAGCTCACAGCTTTATGGACCTTGGGGCTCGATGAACAACCTGCAAACCTTGTTGTTTTTTAAAGGAGAAGAAAAGAAAACGTAAAAACAAACTTGGCAGCTCTAGCCTGCTGCCCCCCTCCCACACTGACGTTCCCCCTCCTCTGTCGGTGGCCCACCCTTAACCTCTGGATGATAAATCTGCCAACAGAAGCCGTGAGAGGCCCACACGCCTCTCACAGCTTCCCCCATGCTGGAAGATCCCCATGTGTCCTCCATGACACATCCTGTTTGTGTAGTCAGGGCTTCAACCACTGATCTTTACACTCATAATTCACAGAATGACAACACTTGCTTCATTACTATTTTTATATCTGTATATTTAAGTGTCCTCATGGTTTATTGTGGCACCACGGCGGGAGTCTTCACATTTATGGATGAAGAATCTGCCACTCTAGTCATTAAACTAATCAGAAACTGGAAAACACTGCAGAATAACAGTATATAATATGTACTTCGTATTCTGTCAGCACATAGAAATACTTCCAATATTGCAACTAGCTGCAGAGCTTTCATTACCATATTTATTTCCTGTTGTTTATTTGGAGAATTGGATTTTGAAGTTACAATGACAGCAGTTAGCTGTAAATTAGGAAGGTTATGCCAAAGTATGCATTTGTTATGCAATGTGAATCTTTTGAATAAACACTGACTTTCCAGGCAGGTTTAAACAAACATGTCCATGTGCTTGTCACATAGATTTCTCACAATGGGACGGGTAATTGTTGTGTTTTCACAGTTTCTCTTCAATCTTGACTGACTGTAGGAAATTGGAAATGATGATTGTGTAGTGGCTGAAACTCTGTTTTGACAATGTAACACCCTGGCAAAGGCCTGTGGGGGCTTTCAGGGCTCTGCTGTGTGAGGAGACTGTCAAATCTGTGAACGCCAGTTATGCTAACAGCTGAATTAGGAGCCATGCAAATGTTCCTGCTGTATCTTTGTGGTAGCAGGGATAGTGTGGACATTCAAGGTGGTCTGAAAGCCTGTGAGGCTTCCTGGCAGGCAGATTAGGAGATCAACCATTTGACAGTGATGCTACAGTTATCAGACCCACTTTAGTCGGAGTGATTTATAATGGGAGAACATGATAAATGTAGTTCTAAGCAAGCTAGGGGGTGGGTATGAGGTAGCTGGAAGGAGGGGGGAATTATATGAATCTGTCAGTTTGGGCCTGTGGGATGAAAGAGTCCCAACGGGGAGAGAAAACGAAACAAAAAAAGGATGACAACACGGAAGCTGTGATCAGAGAAAACAGGGTGTCCTGCACCCTCAACCTTGCCTGTCATAAATCAGCGTGTACGGGCCTCTTTGCCCTCCGGCCCCTGCTCCTGTCCATCTTAACCTCTGTCACAAAAGGTTCTGACCCCATAGCTGAAAGTTCATAATGTGATTTCTGTTGTTTGTCTGTATTTGTGGACACCGTTTCTCAGTAAAACACCCAAAATAAGTTTTCTCTGACCTTATTTTAAACTTTATCACCATGTAAGAGAAGAGATGTTCTTTGAAAACAGGTATTCATCTTATTTATTCATTTCAGAGCAGCTGGGAATGCTATACGTACCACCTTGATTGGTCTATTCCATCCCTGGTTATATGACCCTCTGTTGTGACAGCCACAGCAAATACAATCAATACATATATCAACATCTGCCTATGTGGGTCAACAGAGGAAGATAGCACATCTTTCAGGGGGCTGCAGTGGCCACATGAGAGTTTATGGAAAACAAAGGGCCATTGTAATAGATTTTGCTCAAGTTTTTCTTGTTATTGTTTAGGCTTTGGAGAGGAAATTACAAATGGAAGTAGCAGTTCTATATATGCTGACAGCCACACATGGACTCATACATCCATATCTGCTATGCCCCAGAGTGAGTCACCTGTCACTTTGCAGGTGCCGGCTCTGTGTGATTTGTGTGGTCAGGTTCCTGTATAAATCCCAATGGTCTCCAGCAACAGTAATTCAACACAGTGTATATATTTTCATAAATAATTTACTTGTCATTGATTTCAAGTGTGGGAGCAGAAATATGTCATATCCACCTCAAGGGGCTGTGGATGTATCAGGTGCTCACTTTTGTGGTCAAAGTTGTGACAGCCAGAACCCATATGTTGTGATCACAAGGTCCAAATTTATTGTCCTTTAGAAGCCAACTTGTCAGGAATAGGGACATCAAACACGGTTTGGTGTACAGGAGGAGGCACCATTAGTATCTGTTGCTGTATTTTTTGATGTTTACAGATTGAATTAAGAGACACTAGAAACATAAAACACAAAATATGCATAAAAACATGGAGTTTCTTTTGATATGTTTTGATTTTAGAGACAACTCAAGTGAGACTGCATGCAATTTTATCCAGTATATTCAAACTATCCCCACTTAGACTGCTGTGATACCAGCTTCATTATTCAAATAGATCTCACAAAGAAAGTTCTAAGTTTTGATGTGAATGGATGTCCACTGAATTTTCATCATTATTGTCACTAATGCAAGCTGGTGTTTATAGAACAAAAATATGGGGAGATGATGCTACAGATACATTGGTGGAGATAAAGTACAAATAACACAACCATTAGATTGAAAGTTTAACAGCAACCAAAATGCTGCACAACTCCTTATAAAAGAAGGGGATCTGCACTTCTTCTGCTTCTGCACTTTGATAAATATATATATAAACCCACCAGAGACGTACAGGTTCATTAACTGCCACCAGAGGATGAAGCTCCCGCCCATACAGGCAGACAGGCGCTATAAGTCTGCTGCTGTAGGTGATTTGGTGTGGCCATTTTGTTGTAGTGTCACCTTCTGACTGATCAAGTTGTTGATTAGGGTGTTTGCTGGCACCTCAGAGAGGGAAGGGAGGAATTGATGAGGTTTAATTGGTCTGTCTCTTGTCAGCTCTCATTAGTTCCTCATTTAACACTATCTGATGGTGTGAGTGTATTGCACCTACAGGAGCATGAGTGTGTGTGTGTGTGGTGTGTGTGTGTGTATATGTGTGTGTTTATACACTGTATATATATATATATATATATATATATATATATATATATATATATATATATATATATATATATATATATATATATATATATATATATATATAGTGGATATGTGTGTGTCTGGGTTGTGTTATTGGGGTGTGTTGGTGATTTCTTTGTGATCAATAGGGAGAAATCCACTCATTTCACCCTTTTCTCCACTAAGGACCCATGTTCAACTTCTGTTTCCCAACACACTGCTGGCTTGTGTGGGTAGCTTCTGTGTCAACACAAAAATTGTGTTGTGGAGACTCATTCATGTTACACCTGTATACACAGCCACTGTTACCACTAGTTTAAACATTACTAGTAATACTAATAATAACATTACTACTACTACTAATAATAATAATATAATGCAAACTCGAATTTTTAGTTTTAAGACAAAAATAAACTACAGGGCAGCCATGTTTTTTTCTGTATCACAGAAGTATTTGAACTGTCAGAGGAGCTTTTTTCAACCCTTGGACAGAGTTAAAACTTCAACTCTCAAAGAAGATCAACTGACAGGCTATTATGATGGCAAAATAAAATACTAGAATTTTCTGCACATGTCAAGTTGTAAAATACTTTTAAAAAAATCCTGTTCTATAGCTGATTGTATTAGTCATCACTACTCGTTTCTAAACATCAAAATTAGGTACAAATGCAGTCTTTTTGTCACACTTTTGTAAAAATGCTAACAAAGTCATCTGATAAAACTGATCGCATATTGTTAGCATAAATTAGCATGTGTGGATACCCATACTTTCATCAAGCCTTGCCCTGTGAGTGACAGCTGTTAAGATGACTTCAACGTGGTAGTGAGAATTGGTGTGGATGTGGCGGCGAGCTGTGGAATTTGCTGCTGCTGCTCGCTGATAGCTCTCTGAGGGCTTGGGTGTCACTCCAGTGACGGCCTAAGAGCCATTAATTTTAGCCTCTGGAGTGGTTTGTGGTAACAAGATCCCACACCCCCTTTCCTCACAGCAAGGCTCCTAAATATACATTTATTTTCAGAGGGAGTCCCCCCTCGTCAGGATATGATGGATGTTGACTAATCAGATGGCGTGCAAGTGTATGTCCACAGTCAGGTCCCTCTACATTGGTTGAGTGGCTAGTGTAAATCACCGCGAGGGGGCTTTGTTGGGGTCTTGTCTTTGGTAAGGATCTTAGAGATATGATACCCTGTGCTGTTGCTGCCTGAGTGGGTCTATCTTAAGACTCCACATGGAGGTCTGGCATTCACCAAGTCTCTGTGGGTTTGAGAGCAGGCAGGAGAAGGGGTTGCCGGTGGCCTACAGTTACTCGAAGAAACACTTACCATGTGCCTCTCATCTATTATTGCCTCTGGATGGCACAAACCCACGTACATCTAGATAAGCAGTCCCCTCGCTTGGCTTTGACGTTGGTGCAAAATTCACTCTCATCATTGAATTGCTGAACTTGGATGCTAACTGAGTAGAGACATTATTACTACATCTCCAGATACAGCGTATGTTACCAGAACAGATAAGATGTGTCAACTTTTGGATTATATTCATACTTACTAATATGTTCCCCCTGTATGAACATGTCCACAAACACTAGGTACATTTACAGTATAAAGACACATTCATTATCCTGCTTTCCGGTTTCTGACTTTCAAGAACATAGATTCCCTCTGACAGGTTGCTTCTCCCTGCCACTGGGTGCAGGGTGCAAGTAGGATATGGGGATAAGCGAGGCTACTACTCAAAGACTCCATGGGGGTAGATCCTGGCAGCTCTTGGGGTACAGCAGATGGCCGAGGGGCAGGACGGGGCTTCCTCACCTGGCTCTCTTTGACCTAAGAAAGCAGAGAAGAAAAAAGGACAGTGACACTTTAAATTACAGCATGTCTTTAATCCAAATACACACTTTAATCAACAGTATTATCAAAAAGACTAACTTTACTTTCTTTCTCCTCCATCCCTGCCTCCTTCCATCTCCTAAACACCCACACAGACACAGTGGACTGAAGGTCAGATCAAACCTCAAAGAGGCCAAACTGTAATGATGCTGCTGCTAATATGGCACAAATGGATTGGTATAATAATAGCTGCAGTGAGTGTGTTTTACTCTTTCGTTTCACAACTCAGATTTCCTAAACAATACACAAACAATGTAACAGTGCCACACAGGCCAAGGCCCCATTTTCATCTTCTATCTATGTGACTGAAACTTCCCAGTCCCCCAGCGCTGCTGTGAGATGCTGTATTAAAACCTTAAATGGAGGGAGAAAGAAAGAAAAGAGAGGAGAGAGAGAGAGAGATTGAGGAGGGGGTAGGTGGTGTTGTTTAAGTGAAGAGCATGGCATGTCCTGGAGGATCTAATAAGCAGGTTGAAGCCTGATAAGGATAAGCTGTCCCTCTGGCTCTAGGGAGCCTTGTTTTAACCCCTCCCCCACACTTTTCAAGATGTACTTCCCTGAAAACAAGAAGAGGAAAGAGTAATCAAAAGGGAGAAGCAGAAGGACTGAAGGAAAGGTGCAAAGGAGAAAGGAGAAAAAGAGAAAGTGAAGAGACAGTCTATAATAGCAGTGAGTGGAGGGTGAAAAGGCAGCAATGGATTAAGAGGAGCAGAAAAGATGAAGGAGTGTATGATGAGAAGCCATGAGAGGACAATGGGAATATGGGAAATGGTGAGATAAAACGAGAAAGGGTGGAAACAGGGCAAGAGAGTGAGAGAGAGAGAAAGAGAGGGAGACAAGACAGAGGATTACAGGCGAAGAGAGGACAGGAGGGTGTAGATTCAATAAGGAAAATTGAAGAAAAGGTAAAGAAAAGCAAATGGACTGTGGGGAGCGGAAAAGCAAGCAGGAGGAAAGAAGCAAAGAGATAGGACAGAAAAGAGAGGAGCAGAAAGGGGAGATGAGACGAGGAAGAGAGGAAGTTGAGAGGACATAGAGCTTATAAATGGGCTGAAAGGGACCTGCTGGTGTGTCAAAGCTTTAGATCCCACCCCCTCCCCTGGGGAAAAAAGAGAGAAAGGAGAGAGGAGAGACATTGACCTTGCATTATTTATGCTTAGCGCTATTGGTCCAGGCAGACGCTGCTTCCCATTGTGTCTTCATAATGAGGAACTGCTATGAAGCTAAGGAAGAGGAAACACAACCAGGAGGCCAGTCTCTACGTTGGCAGTGGTGTGTGTGTGTGTGTGTGTGTGTGTGTGTGTGTGTGTGTGTGTGTGTGCGTGCGTGCGTGCGTGCGTGCGTGCGTGCGTGCGTGCGTGCGTGCGTGTGTGTGTGTACGCGTGCGCACACGAACATGTGTGTGCTTTGGAGGTGGGAGGTCATTACAGTGTAACGTGCAGACAGTTTAGTGAACAAGGATTAGGAACACCAGAAAACCCTGTATGTAATGGGCAGGTACACACACACACACACACACACACACGGAGGCACAGTCCTGTATCAGTAAGGTGTTTACACTGTGAGTGAATATGAGGGGAAGGGGAGAGCAGAGAGGGTCAGCTGTCATTTCCTGAGCTCATTTTCACCCTCATTTTCTTATAACGGCCGCAGGCAAGTGAACGTGAATAAAGGAGAGTGGGCGTCAGTAAAGAAGCTGAAATCTGCAATCCATCCACTGTCCTTAGCACAGGCAGTGGGAAGTTCATGCAAGGTTTCTTAAAACAGAAAACCAAGCCCTGCACAGTTGAAATCACCTCTGCATCACTACGGTGTATCAAAGTTTTCGACATGTCCTTATACCTAAACAACACAAGATGTCAGTTGCCAGTGACAAACACATGACGTTCACCCAGGAGATGGGTTTTATGTCCTGTATAGGACCATTTTTTTTAGATGTAAATGACCTCTTTTTGTTGCTGTTGTTGTTGTTGTTCTTCTTCTTCTTCTCATTAAGTTGAGGTAAAAAATTACACTTTGAGGTGAAACAGACCCTCTCACACTGTTAACAACATGCTAGGCAAACTTCTGCCATATGCAACAAACTTGTTATCCATTTCATGTGTTTCCAGGGTGATGATTCTTATCTCATTAAATATACAATTGGTTTCTACAAAAGAAGCAATAGTGACAACACCACTGCATTTCTGAAAATATCGAGATTTTACATTTACTCGCATAACAAATCAGATATCAGTGGCTTTAACCCTCTTAAACAGTTAGTGTTGTTGTTTTTCTGGTGGTGTAAGATTGAAGATTTGGTGTTCTGGCCCTATTGAAGAAAGTTTACTTGTCATGTTCTCCCATCTAGTTCCTGTGGCATAGCTGTGCTCTGTGCCTCACACTACATGAGGACCAAAGGGGACGTCATAGTTGTGTTTTCTGCTCCACGGTTTAAGTTTTATATACCTTTTATAAAAGATAAAATAAATTTAGATAGTATCGTATAATAAAACACTTTCTTTTATAAATATTTGAATGTTGTTGTCTGATCCAGTCTCTGTTTTTCTGGTGAACAAACAGCATTTAAACATGGCTGTAATTTGTTGTTTCAGAACCATGGACAGCACTGATTGTTGTGCTGACAATAGATTTATTTATTAAATTTATACCTCACAGAATGCTGTATGGAATGTGAGGTGAAAAAAACAAATACTGAAAATACTCACTTTGCTTGACAACTTTAGTTAGCTCAACTTTCCTCATAGCATTACACAGCCTGTTTCCTAGCCAAAAAGGAGCTTGGGAATAAGTACGGATAACAGAATGTGGTTTTATAATAAAAAAAATCTGAATACTGCAGAGAAGCCAGCTGAGGCTAGTGACCCCAGCAGCAACAATTATATTGTCGAGCCCGAACTTAATCTGCTAGTTCAACCAGCCACAGAAAAATGTTACCCTGAAAGCAAGTAAGGTCAGAATGGGCCGACATTCCCCCCCAGCTCTGACTGCTCCTGTCGATCTTGGGACAGAGGGGCCAGCCAAGGTGTGACTGCAATTCTATCCTACTCTGATATTTCGTAATACCCAAAAATGCTTGTTTAGCAGGAGCTGGTTTAATGGGAGGGAGTGTCTGGAATATTCAATAGTTGCTGGCTTGTGCTTTCCTGTCAAAATCTGAAACTAGTGATAATACCAACAAAGCTTTCACTAAAACTAGCTTCTCGCAGTCAAAGTATTTCATTAAATCTGTCCCCAGATCAGTTTCAGATAATGACATGGCAAAAAGCCCCAAATGTTCACATTTCATATATGGTTATGGAGCTTGAACACATGGAAACATTAAGGTAGGGCATTTATTTCTAGTCAAAAATTCCACCAAGTTGCCACTGGAAGGATGAAGAAAATGCAGAAATAGGTATAGCATGATGGTAACATATAACTTTACCATATTAAAAAGATTTCTTGTCATTTTTAAGAGCCTTCTAAGTCACTTCATTCTGGCACCAGGCCTTGTTTGCAGATGATTTGTCCAGATTCTTGACCAAAGATATCTGCCTTAGAGATTTCTGTCTGCTTTTCTTAACAATGGAAGTTGTTTTTTCTGCAGTAAATTACACATTTACAAATTTAGCAGCAACAGACATCATGTCTCCATGTCTCAGCATGACTCTAGATAACCTACTGACCTCACTGGAAACAGTTTTTCTTTCTATCTTAACTACAATCAGGGAAGACATTTTTTTCTTACTTGTAATTGTTGAATGCTGAACATAAAAAAAACACTTAGCTCAAAGTCCATTTTGTTTACTCAGTTTTTCCTGAGTTTTTAACCACGTTTGAGTCCTCCTCTTTTGTCAGTAGAAGTTTTAAGCATCACAAAAACTCAGTTCATTTCTACTGTGAAATCACAAATCTCACAAAGATATTTGAAATCAAGGAGAGATACTTGTACTAATTTGTTCAATTAAGATTGAAGCATCAGAGTGTTTGCAATATGCTGCTGTTGCAAGACTGATAATCAGTATTTGTTGGAACTGAAAATTGACTCTGACTGTATGTTACTTTTTGTAAGATGCAGAAGCCAAAAGAAGGTTGAAAACTACTGGTTTAACCTTTCTCAGTGTGTTATGTTATATTATTATATTAATTGTTTGTAATCCTTATCTTAAAAACTAAATAAAACTGTCAGATAAATGTAGTGGAGTAGAAAGTACAATATTTTCCTTGGAGTGTTGTCAGATGGAAATGCTTCTAAATAGTGCATTAAGTACACAATTTCCGTTACTTTCTACCACTGAAGTGCAGGCTGTAGTGATATCCCTATTGTTCAATCTCTGTATATATATCTGCACACATCATTGTCACTTCTTCATGACACAAAACTGCAACGGTCACAGAGCAATAAAATATGCAGGGAGATTGGACACCTCTCATAGATCTGTAGCAAATATGACAATCTGGAACCGTTCAGATGCAGCACTCTCAGCTCCTCCCACTCACCTTTCACCCCGCTGCACTTTTGTATGATAGCACTGTCAGTTTCAAATTTAATTACATACAACTCGACATACATAGTCCTTACCCTGTCATTACCCCGTCTGGGTCCACCCACTCATCATAGAGCTACATTCACATGCCCCTGAGAGCTGAGAGTAACCTGCCTCCTGTCGACTGGTTATGATAGTGGATGTAGTCTACGTGTAAGTGTGTGTGTGTGTGTGTGTGTGTGTGTGTGTGTGTGTGTGTGTGTGTGTGTGTGTAAGTGTATCCCCCTCTCTCTGTTTCTCTCTGTGCCTGGGATGTGGAGATTTGTATGGCATGTTAGTCACACCCTGTGTTATCGGCATCTCTGTGATGAGCATAAGCATAGCCTGAGGGGACTGGGGGTAGCATCACAGATGGTACAGTGTCAGGGTCCCTTAGTGTGGTTTAGAGGATGGTGAGTAGCTCTTATCCCATCTCCCAAGTTCTGTCACCTTGCACTCTGGCCGTGCCAAGGTGCCATCATACAGGCTAAAGGTTGAGTCTACTTCACCGCGTAGTTGGTGACCCATGTCGCACCTTCTTTTTTGTACCAGCCAGCCGAATATGGCAATCGATGCTTCCCAGAAACCCTGACCTAATCCTGTTATCCTTTTCCTTCAACAACCTGCAAGGGACAAGGGGCGGGATCCCAAAAGTCGGCAGCCAAGAGAGCCGTGCAGAGCCTACCCCTATCGCTGTGAAAGCGGGCTTAGCTGAAACACAATAGGTGTGTAATTTCAGGTTTTTGTTAAGCCAAAATCCAATCACATACATGACTGCAAGATCACAGAGAAACACAACAGGAGAGGGAGCCTCGGAGGTGGAGGTGAGTCTACCTCACACAAACAATCTCCACACAACTGAGACGCCATTGATGACAGCCTGCTAACTAACTAACCCTCAGCAGAGAGATTAGGCTGGCTCTCCGTCCTAGATCTCCACAGCGTAGGGATGGGCTGACGCCTGACTCCTCCCTAACCTGGATCAGGTTGAAAAGAAAAAAAATCTTCAGCGCTTAACTGATATCCTTGTACTTTATAAGCAATGAGAATACATCAGACAGCTTTAGAAACATCAGGAAGTTGCGTGGCACAAACTCACCAAGCAAGAGTACTCTTAAGTTTTCTGTATAATGGTGTCTTTTTGTTTCTCTAATTACAACTATTATGCTAAATCACTTCCAAATGAAAGGGCATGGCTTTAATCCCTCCATAAATGCTTGCGTCAGAACTTAAAATAAATCGTATAAATTCTATTGTCTTCTCCTGAGAGTGTCTGCAGCACAAGATTTGGGTTAGTTTGCAGTTTTGTTTTTGCCTCTTGTTTTTGCAGATGATAAATGAAATTAATACATGCGTTTAATATTTGAAATGCTGAGATGAATAATTTATGACTATAAGATTAAAAGTAAAGCCTAAAAAAAGCGAAAGTCTGTAATCACCAGTACACAAATTCAGGACAAGCCAAAATGAATTTTTAACTGCTTGGGCCCACTGGTCTCTCTGTTCTAGTTTGTATGTTGGGAGCTGTTGAATTAATGGTTTGCATCTTGACCTCATTCCACCAAATGAAGTCTGAGAGTTTTCCTTTGAAGCTGATTTATAGCAAAAACATAAGGCCTAATGCATCTATTCAGGAAGTCTAATGAACGCAATACCTTAATCCCAAGTAATGATAATCCATGCTTGCTCACAACAGACAGACATGATCATTACCAACATCATAATTATTATTCATGTAAGGCAATTAATGTTGCTAGTAGCTACCTCTATTCTGATGACTTCATTAGCATGGTGTTAAAGCAGCAATGGGAAGATTCAAAAAGTAGAAGGGAGAGTTTGAAATGTATAGATTTTTGTGTTCAGCATTATGGCCCTCATAGAAGATTAAAGCAAATGTTTAATTAATAATCAGGTGTCAGAGCAGCATTGAATATGTGTTCAGCTATTATTCCTAACAGTCTGAGTTAAAGCAAACAAATCACCCCCTATAGCCTTGATTTCTTATCACAATCACTGCATGCATTATGAAGTTGCAGTTATTATCCCTGCAATTGATTATGTAGCCTTTTCAGGATATTTGCCAGAGCTGTGTGTGTTGAACTGAATATCACTGCAACAAAAGAAGATACCAACTGCATTTATCCATAGGGGTAAATAATGAGGGCTGGCTGGCTAAATCCCTTGAAATGTCTAGCCAGTCTTGGCACTGGTTGAAGCCTCCCAGTCAAAATAAGAAGTGAACTAAAGTCAAGATAAACAATCCAACCAACCTGTTTTCACTTAGGATACATATTTGTGGCCATTTATTCTGACTTTCGGCACATGGAAAAGCCTCTGAACTTGAAACTTTTTAAACATAAAAAGTGCCGCTTATAAGCCTGCGAGAAATAAAACACGAGAGCTCCCAGTTTTGTAATGTCAAAAAGGAGATTTCATGCAATTTCTGCTCCATAAAATGCAGACAAAATGCACTTGACCACATATTAATAGATTCCTTCAGCTAAAATACACATGGAAACTATATCATTCTTACAAGAACCCTCCTGGGTTGTTGCTATTCATGCTGACAGATGAAATATTGAGATGGATCCCACTTTAAAATTCATATACTGTGTGTGGAATATCTAATATGAAAAAAGTAGGGTGATAATGTATACCCAGAAAAGATATATGCCAAGCACAGACTGAACAGAATAAGCAATAGAAGGAGCCCTACTTTGAAGAGGTAATGGGTAATATGTGCTATTAAGTATTGCAAAAATGGTCATGATTCCTATACTATGCCCTATAGAGAATAACTTTGCATTGCCCACCAATCACAGAGAGGGAGGGAAATCTCTCATCCTGAGGCCAACACTCATATGAGCTCTTGATCTGCTGTAGATGAGATCGAAGGACAGCTCACGATGAAGGGATTGTATGTTGTGTAATTGTAAATGATTACTGTCTTTATACAGGCAGGCGCTCCATTTCTCTCTTCCTTTCTCTCAGCATCAGCAGCTGGTTGAAATTCGTTTCTGGTTTCTGAGGCCAAAAAAGAGCCTAATTCCACCAAATGGTGAGCAAAAGAAAAGCTACCCAGTATAGATATTTCCATCCAGAGAAATGAAATATTAAACGTGTTCATTATACCCTCAATTTGCAGTTATTTCTCATTGCACACGGCCATTTTCCCATTTTCCCCGCTCTCTTATTGGCACTGCGCTTAGGGCCTTGAGAGAAATCTCTCTTTTATTATTTAAATCCATGCATGGGGGCTGAGCCAGGCGAATCATCTCACGTCTGCTAGCCTACTCCCTAATTCTGATTGGCAGCTTGATACACACTCAGCGGATGGAGAGGGTGATAATGCCTGTGACAAAGAAAAAATATCTCCTCCCTGTTATGTTTTTATTGGTAATGGGGAATATGGAGTTCACACACAATGAAAGTAGCCTTAATAATTGGAAGTGGCAATGGGCTGTGTCCGCGAGTCTGTAGGGCTGTCAGCGCAGCGATGTAAATTTCTTTGACATGTTTTTGTCTGGCTAAAACTTTAATGTCGTGGGTGTGACCAATCGGATGCAAATGTTGTTTTCATCCCTCGCCGATGAGATGACCTCTGTCATTTCCCTGGGGAAATCAAGCTTTTAAAAGTACTTGATAGCTGTAACTCCACACACACATGCAAACTCACATTACTGCCGGAGTAAAATGCATGGCACATAAACTGACATACTGTTTGCACAAACAAACACTTACCCACACATGTCTGTATATAATGGGGTCATACATGCAGGCACAAATACAAACACACATGTGCTCTGGTGTATATGCACAGATATGCAAAAACACACAGAGTTTACACACTGTAAGCATCAGCACTCTCATATCCTTGCCAACCTCCTCACCAGCTCATTGATGCTTAGCTAATACATTCAACATGTGACTATACTGTACGCCTCCCTGTGCTCAAACAGACACTTGATTAGTTTGAAAGCACTCTTTCATGGCAAGTATAATGGCTTTGAACACAGAAGGTGGACACAGCAGTTTCTCTGTCAGCCTGTCATAACCTTCGACAGGATAAAGAGGCCACATCTCTCCTTATAACCAGTCCAGGCTCTGCTGCATCCGCACTCCAAACAGAGAGACACACAACACATAGTTTCTGTGTACACATTATGCATATGTGTGTGTATGTGTGTGTGTGCGTGTGTATGTGCGTGCCATGTGGATAATGCTGCATGCGAAGGCCAGCTTTAATATTGGTCTGGAATAACGGGCTCTTTTGTACATTGTGAGGCAGGCAGCATCTGAGACCAATAAAATAGTGGCCCTTGGGTCACTGCTCGGAGGATGAAGGAAGAAGATATAATCATACACAGAGGACACAACACCTTTTTTGTGCTTTCTCCGCATATTTGGGTGCGAAGAGAGTGCAGGTCCTTCATAAGTTTAATATTTTCACAGTGTGACCTTTTGTCACTAATAGAGTGGCTCACCAATAAGCGTATATTGTATCTTTAGGGGGTGCAGCCATATTAGTGCAGCAATTGGCTGTAGGAGGAGGAGGAGGAGGAAGACCAGCCGCACGGTAGACACATGGTGTTAAGGCGGATACAGACAGGAAACACGTGTGTGTGCTTATGGGCGAGGATGCGTGCCTGCATGTGCCCGATTGTGTGTTGGTGTGTGAGATTGCGCATGTGTTAGAGGGATGGTGTGTATGACTCGGGTTTTTTTTTTGTGCAATATACCTCATAATGACATTTGGAAAGTCTCTGGAAAATGGATCCTAAGCCAAGGAGGTTGACAGTCAGAAACCACAAGCCAGAGTTAAGCCTCAGCATTGCAGTGAACCATATGCTAAACCCGTGTCATGCACAACTCCAAAGATCCAGCAGCAGCGATTGACTAAAGCCGTAAGATAAACATTGCAGGGAAAACAATTTGAGGCTTTTTGGGACAATTTGTTTGATAGAAGGCACTAGTTTTGAGTTTGTGGAGACAAGCCGAGCTCAGTTTCTTTTTGTATATGTGCCATGTTGTCTTAGTGGCAATGATGTCTCATTATCTTATATTAGGCTTATGTGCAGATGTGCTTCTGACTGATGTCTTGCAGGTTGCAAGACTCCTCACGGTGCTTCAACCAATGATGTAATGGAGTCCTAACTACATCCTCCCCTCAGTCGTAGCGGCGGTGTGATTGGTCGGCAGGGACTGTGGCCTGTGCTACTAGCACCTGTTGTGAGTGACTCCAGCAGTCTGAGAAAAGCACTTTATCCCCTGTCTCCCCAACAATCATTACAGCCAGCTTACAGGGTTATTATAGCCCAACCTTAGCACGTTTACACTGACTGCCAGATATCCTTGTCGGCGTATTCTTCATTCTGCTTCTATTCTGCTCCTTGATGTTATTTTCTTCAACCTATTTCATCCCCCAGGTTGCAAAGACAACTTCTCTTTATTTAGGGCAGGTAATAATTAGAGCAGACGGGTCGTTTGATTTCCACCTTGATAACACCTTCAGAATGTTGTCAGAGAGTGTAAACATGTACCCACTCTTAGTTTGGCTCCTTTCATTTGAATCATTTGTTCTTGTTGCTTTTTGAAAAACAGGTTGTTGTGGTGTTTTGTGTGTGTGTGTGTGTGTGTATGTGTGTATGTGTGTGTCTGTTTGGTGGTGGTGTTTCCGTGACTGTGTATTGTGTTTTTCGACTGTGCGTGTGTCAGTGTTCCTCCATGGTAGTGTGTTTTTCTTACAGGTAGGTGTGTGTGTGCGTGTGCGTGTTTGTGTGTCTGTGCATGTGTGCACGTTGCGTGGAGGTTAGGTTTTTTGATCTTAGTGGGGAGACGTGAGTTGCCCTGGGCTGTGAGGCTCATTAGGTATGTACTCCTCTGAATGCAAAAGTATTTGTTAAACCACATGACAAGAATACCTCTCTGCTGCAACAGATGTGCTGTAATTAGAGAGGGCTTAAGTTGTCAAAGTCATCACCAGCTGATAAGTTTACAACAGTGCCCTACCCCTCCCTCAAGCACACACACATGCACACACGCACGCGCACACACCTTATGTACAAAGCAAATCAGACAAGCACACAGCAATGAGAAATAACACACACATGCACAAAAGTTTCCAGCTTAGCAAAAAAGCATAAAACATTTTAAAGAAAAAAATAACTCAAAAGGCATCTATGTATGCAACATATTGTTTAATTTAGGAAAATAGGATTGTGACTTTCTATTATTTAATGAGCAGGGTGCTGTAATTGGCTGACAGTAAAAAGGCGAAGCAAAATATACTTCAGAGAACATTTACATTGCAAAAAAAAATCTTAGAAATAAAACAAATAGTTCTAGTTAGTGCAACTGAATTTTATTTTAATTGATAAAGACATTTAAAAAAAATCCCCTGAAAACAAAGCCATTGATGTTGTTTATATACTAAAACCATTTACTGTAAGCAGTTTTGTGGCTGAAGTGATATGTTAACCCAGCATTCAGGTCTTTGGCCCAGGAGATAAAGAGGGCAACTGATCAGAGCTATTATCCATTCTGCAGTGAATCAGGAAGATAATGGCCTATCTGTCAGCGTGGGGCCTCCATAAAGCCATTAACACCTTTTGTTGTTCCCCTCCTGTTCTCTAAACGTGCTGGGCAGTTCAAAAAGGCAAACGAGGCAATCTGTTAGCTTCGCTTCGACCCTTCATTCCCCCGATCCAAACATGTGCACACACACTGACAAGCAGACACACAGCTATGTAGAAACATAAATGATTTGTTCAGACCTACTGTCTTGCATCCAGAACCAGCTGAAATGTATTTGTGATGGAATGCAGGTAATACCTTGCACCTGAGGTGAGCACTTGTGAATGCAGTTCTCTATGAGAAACCTATGCAACCGTTGTAATACAAACTAAATAATACATCTGTATCAAGAAAATCAGCAATAAAAAAGCCTGAAATTAAAATCTAATATATTAGATGACAGCAAACTGGCAGATTAGCTATATTTTGAGGGTATCAGGTCAGGCATATATTTGTACTTACCTTGCACTGAAAACAGTATGTTGACACGGTGCATCTGAACACCTATATCTATGGCCTGAGCAATGCAATCCCAAAGCCAGTGCATGTACACCTGCTTTACACATGTGATTGCTTGTGAGTAATTTGTAGACACACAGATACACCACAGCATCCTAATTCCAATATTAATTCACCAAATTTTGTGAAACTGAAATTCCTCAGCTACAAAGTTGATTGTTGCAGAAAGCTGGCAGTACCTTGGGACTGTTGAAAATTATAAAACTTGGATAAACTTCCTGCATTTTGCATCTGAGAGGATTTTTTTTTTACCACTTAACACTGTTTGAACAACACTTCTGAGAGACTTTATATTGGCCTTTAGAGGGACTAATGAGGCCAGTACAGGCGGTGGTGGGGTTGGACTACTCTCTCTAGCTCTCTTTTTTAATTTCTGTTACTTTTCATGTATACAACTGAATGCCCTCTATGGGAAACACATCTACATCTAACTACTCTGAATCAAATACAGCCCAGCCCATTCACATAGATGTACATATAAAACACACTTAACTGACATTCAAAGTCTTTATTGTCCTTTGAAGTTTTCAAACTGTCAAATTAGCATTGATGAAAGAATCAAGCGTCTCTGAGATACAGCCAGGAAACTGAGCTGTGGACAACCTATCTTCTTCTCTCTCCCTTTCTCTCTCTCTCTTCCATCCACACCCACCCCTCTCACCCCCCACTTCTGTGCCAGCATCATCCCTCCTCCTCCTCTGATAGCAGGAGCTCCCAGTGGCTCCAGTCTTCGCTTCCCTTTTCTCTCTTTCCTCCCTCTCTTTCTCCCTCTCCTGTCTGCGTTGCCTTTGGCAAATTGGCAAATTGTGTTTTACTAACGTGGGTACATGTGTTAAGTGGGGATCAATTGTTTGTTTAACAGGGTGCCTCTATTAGATTGGGAGGGTGTAATTAGTGGTGAGGCCTTTTTCTTAATACAGGCAGCATCAGTGAAGGCGGAGGGAGGAGTACAGGCTGTCCAATCAATGCCAAATCTCAAGGAAGCATCGGCTGTAGCTCAGTTTAGGGAAATTGCATTTATGATGAATCTCATTGGCAGGGTGGAGCCTCAGCAGTCAGTGAAGTTGTCCTCAGTGTCCTACTGTGCATCCTTGGTTGCTAGCCTAAAGCCAAAATCAAGTATCCATAATGAACCTGCACAGGGCATGGATAAAAGCCCCATAATATTTGATTATTCCCATTGCCGTTTTACTGGTTTGCTTTGTTCAGATCAAAGGGACTCTTTGAAATCCCTCATACCTACTGTGGGCTGTGGTCCCTTTGGTTGCCAGCAAGGCAGATCAGCCAGCCATGCCAAGAAATTGCCGACAGCAGAGAAGCAAAGCAGATTCTGCCCATATTCCCCAACTCTGTCTTCCTCTACACAACATTTACACACATGCAGAAACAATCACAACTCACTGAAATGTGCATTATGAGCATTGCAATCCGATCGACAGAGAAACATTTTTTACTGACATCTTGTTTAGACAAGGGTTTCACAACGGTTTTCTGGTGATGCATTTGATTTTAAAAAAACAAAAAATGAGTGTGACAGATAGCATCTTTATGACTGGTTAACACATAGTGATGAACAAAGTAAAAAGACTAATACGTATGTGGCACTGTGGCAAATGGTTTATGTGTACATATTTGACTGTTTGTGTGTGTGCATATGCAATTGCCTCAGGACAGACTACAGCCTATTGACTAGCTGTGCTTGACAGTGTGTCAGTATCCCTGTGGCAAGGATGTTAACAGGGAGACTTATGGATATTGTGAAATCTCATCCTTTCGGTCAGGTGCTTAGCAATTGAATTCAATTTTCGCAGTTAATCAGTTGCCTGCGCAAGAACTAATTTTCCGGACTCTTGTCTACTACGTACTGTATTTTCATACTGCCTGTCAATGCGTATAATCCCTTTAGCAAATGTACACCTGGCTATGAGTCTTGTTTGTTGCTCTTTATGATTGTTATCAATGTGGGTTTTTTGTTTGAGAAGTTTGCAGCAGAGGTTAAAGTGGCAGGATTGCATTTTGGTACTGTGTATTCTTTTTTGGAGGAAGTAAATTAGACGCAGACCCCCCTCCTTCCTCAAAAAAAAAATATTTTCATGAGCACAGCACTCAGGCTAATTGTATACTCCAAACAAAACTGTATTTGGCATGTTTTCAGACTACTGTCAAACATGGTGCTGCAGGCAAATACAAGTATACTCACTGCGACTCCAGTTATCTTCATTAAATGGCATCCATGTCAGATCAAAGAGTGCGTATGTCACAGCAAGAGCAGATACAACTGGAAAGTTCCCTTAAAAACAAGAAATAAGAAATAGATATCCTAAAACTTGTATGGGTGTATGAAAATAAAGCAAGCAAAGCCCACAAAACAAATTCTGTGATACCGCTGGCTGGTTGCAGGTGTATTTGGGGCAGTGGATGAGCCCAAGGCAACACAACTGAAACAAACTTTGGGGCTTGTTTTGTTTTTCACACACCCGTTTATTGCCAATTTTAACCTTCAGATTTCACAGTTGAGCTATTAAGTGTTCAGCAGTGTGACTGTGCAGGTGAGCTTTGAACTGTAAAGCTGTGAATTTGTAGAACTCCAGACCAGTGCCACAAAAAGACAAATGTGTTCACTTGTCTGCCTCAGAGCATTAAATAAAAGAACGAGACATAACATACTGAATGACTACGAGTAGTAGTACAGAATTTTAACTTTTGAATGACAAATTAAAATGTGAAAGACTATGAATATTGCAGTATCGCATGGTATTTTATTGTGCTGCTGCTGTTAAGGTGTTTTAAAGCTGTTTTAAATCTATTCACTGCTCTGCTCACGTGATGATACAAATTGAGTATTAAATGCTTAATCCTGAACCTTTGTCCAGCAATCAGCTCGACTATCTGACTGCTTGCATTCCTACTCCGATACGGTCATGCAACATAGTTGTGGATGCGAGAGGCTCATTGGATACTTCAACAGGGTGTAGTCTGGGTGCGTGTGCTCTGCTAACTGGCAGCTGTGCTGTGGCAGCAGACATGGTGCTGAGTGACTGACAGTCTCAGAAGCTGCATGCCAGCTGATCCTGTCTCCTACCAACACCAGCCTGGCAATGGCAGCCATTGTTGTCACCCCTGATTTCACACACCAGCTAAATGGTTGAGACTAAGCCAGCCTGGCCCTAACGCCGACCAGCTAACAGACTGCTGGTTATAGAAAGAACACAGAAATAGGAGCAGTGTATGACCTGCATGCAACATGTGACAGAAATGGCAAAAACCAGTCCTGTGTCAAGCCTGTCCATTTCTCAGTGAGAAGATGCAAAAGCTACCAAGTTGAATTTCATCTAGTTTGGAGGAGAAGTGGTGCACTAGCATAGGAAGAACCTATTAAATTTGGGTTTACATCCGGACCACTTTAACAAAACTACAAGATAGGGCCTTGGCCTTGGTGGAAAATGTGCTCTCCAAGTGTCCTTCTAGTATATTTTGCTCATTTAAATTTGACTCTGACTGACTTACAATGAGACTACACAATAAGCATTAGTTATGTAGAGACACAGATAAACATGGATAAGAATGCGTGCACACACACACACACACACACACACACACACACACACACACACACACACACACACACACACACACACACACACACACACACGCACACGCCATGACAGACCCATTGTCCTACTCTAAATACACTGAATAATAATGTGAAAACAACAATGCATACAGATGAATAAGTGTTTGTGGATAAATTGTTCCCATAGCTATTTATTTGAAAGAAATCCATGGGTAAAAGGCTGGAAAAGGGGCATTTCCATAGGAAGCACCAAGCTAGTTTTACTTTCATCACATTACCAATCTAAACAGCTCAGCCATTCTCCAACTAAGCAATAAGTGGCAGAGTGACATTCGAGTGGGGCCACCCCTTCTCATCTATTGTTGCGGCTTTTGAAGTTCCTTTTCAGGTCATTAAGCTCCATTTCCCATTCACAGAGAGCTTGTGTGGCGGCCGTTTGAGCACAACAATGGACCCTAATGACTTAACGCTTCTGTTTTCATTCTCCACCTCTCACCCACACCACACCCCCGGCTCCCCCCTCCACCTCTTTACCCACTTCTCCATTCGCCCCCACAATCGTCCCCTTCACCTCTTTAATGGTGGCTTGCACCCCTCGTTTGGCTGCCCACATTTTTTTTATGGGGCATTGTAATGAGCTGCAGCTGGGGGGTAAAATCTGGGTGTAATGTTAACCCAGGCAGAGGACGGTGACCCAGTGGAGCAGAGGTCAGCACATTGTGTTAGTGCCAGGCCTTGAGGTCTATTAGAGGCTATAAAGGTTATTTTCTGAAGCCATAGCATGCTGTAGCAACACCCTCCCACCCCTTCACACAGACACTCACCCCTGGATATAAGACAATGTCAGATACTCCCTGGTGAGCCTTTTGAACAGGGTCTTCTGTGTTTATCTCGAAGTGCAACTCAGTTGGTAAAGACTCTACAATTCATGTGTGACAGAGGGTTGATAAACTGTAATAAAGTAGACTGACTGAGAAAATTTGTGGTAGCTAGGAGAGTCAGATACCTGTATTAATGCCTACAGTTAGTGTCCTGATATGATTGAATGTAGAATGTTTTTAAAAAAGTTGTTTTGGAAACAAAGGATGTAAGAACCTGGGTGAATAGAGCCATTTGTGTACAACAAGTGTACAATCGCACACCTCACACAGGCTCATGAATACACAAATATGACCTGTTCCTGTATGTAAAATTTACAAAAGCAAAGAGGGAAAAGGCACACAGCGGAGGATAACCTATCATACTGGAGTGAGTAATATATTTACTCATGACTTCAAATAGGTGCGACGCTGTGGCCTTTTCCCAACGGCGCTGGTCAGGGCATAGACAGTTTATCCTCTTTCCAGTACAAGTGGCAGGCAAAGCAGTAACCCAGGCTGAAAAAACAAAAGCCACAAAGCCAATCGGCAAAATCAAACTGACCCCTGTCACTCTCTCTCTCTCTGCAACTGGCGTAATCTTAATTGAATCAGCCTTACAGAAAGATGTTGACACTGAGAGATTGCACAAACCTGGGAGGCCTTGGCAGACCAGTGGAAGTACTAGGGGAAAAAATGAAAAAAAAAGTTGCCCTACCTATTCATTAATGTGTCCCCCAGTGTCCCTCTCCCCCATTTCTCACTGTCTCAGGGAGATAATGCTCCCCCTCCCACCCGACAGCCAATTTGATCACTCACTGTGGTCCACTGTGGAGGCCTCCAATTTTTCAGCAATGTCCATCTAATACAGCTGGACAACACACTGTCCACACATCCCCTACCATCATAGAAACACCTCTATGCACTGTGTGGAGACCAGGTGGACACATTTAAAGCAACTTAGCTATCATCCCACTCTCCTCATGCTGCAGTTGGTTACCATCATCAAAATCAACCATTGGCTGCTTCAAATCAACAATAGACCAGAGGAAAGGGATAAGTCTACCGTTTGGGTTTAATGACATGTTTGTTTTCATGAAAAGCACTGATTGGCTGATTCATCCTCATGGGACGCATCCATCATGGTGCTCTCCATTGTGTCTTTATTGGCACCCCATCGCAGCCGTATATAACCTTTCAGAGTCACTAATAATCACTTCTACCCTGAGGACGATAACAGAAAGGTTCATGTAATGTTTCCCACATTGTTTATTTAACTGCTCATCCATACAGTGAAGCATTCTTTCAGCCATACTTTCTTCTTTTGGAGCACATGCTACATTATGTAGTGTTTACAGAAAATATTTAATGTTGCTGTAACTCTGGAGAACAACATCAAATTATTGCCTTCTATCATGTATCTTGCACATTAACATTATTTTAAACAAACAAAGAATACATACTGTAAAACACACTCCTAGTATTTCATTAGCAACTTTATTGTATTAGCCATTTACAGAGACTTCAGTCCTAAATGATATTGTCCAGATTTTGCTAGACTCATGAAAAGCAAGCAGGATCTGCGATAGTCCAATCTTGCCTACTACTAACAATGCTACATTTCTGGATTTTAAGAAATGAGATGGGATAGTAAACATCCCAACAAATGCCAGCAACAAGGTTATCTATTCTAGTGGAAATGTCCACTGTGCAATGAGAAGTGACAGAGTTAGGAAACACCCTAGTCCTGGTTTGGCCAGATCTGCATATGAATGGCAGCCTGCTCCATGCAGGTGGCATGCGATAAGAGCCCTAATCTAGATGAAAGACCCCGGTGCAGGCCTCCCTTATTAGCTCTGATGAAGCCGGGGTGCGGGTAGAATGCTAATACCCAGATCCCTCCCTCCACTTCCAGCTTGGTTTCCAAGGCCCAGTTTTGCTGTCAGTAAACCATTGTAAACAAGGCCAAGGCACACTGGTGGATCACATCAAAAAGTGAAATGGTGAGCTTGGGCACTGCTGTCAGAAGAAAGGCTAACAAATGTAAGGCCAGTGTAGTGTGTGCCATCATTTGATCAGCCTTGTCTCAGCCACCATGTAGTGCCCATGTCTTGGACATGAGCAGAGACGCCAGATTCTGCCTTGGGGCAACTGTCATGCATTATGCATGTGCATTATTCATACAATTATTGATAACGCTTTTCACATCAGTGATTATTCATTCATTAATTATTGCAGTCCCTAATGTCTTAGCATTAAGTATATTGTTATTAATGTCAAGCCATTTGAAGAGTGCCCATGTTCCCAGTGGCCTGCGTCTCATTTCTATTTCAAAGCCAAACACACAGAGAGAGAGAGAGAGAGAGAGAGAGAGAGAGAGAGAGAGAGAGAGAGAGAGAGAGAGAGAGAGAGAGAGAGAGAGAGAGAGAGAGAGAGAGAGAGAGAGAGAGAGAGAGAGAGAGAGAGAGAGAGAGAGAGAGAGAGAGAGAGAGAGAGAGAGAGAGAGAGGGGGAGAGAGGGGGAGAGAGGGAGAGAGAGGGAGAGAGAACAGTGAAATGATTTTGGACAAGGTTGGAGTGGAAATAGAAGAGGTTGTACAAAGTGCGCGGGAGGGGAAAATGAGCTATACACCCTCGCCAAAAAAGAGGAATTACAAATATTTGCCAGAATGTTTTGAGGGATGGCTGTCCCAGTGCTGCAGAGATAGGAGATGAGTAGGTGTACAGCCTTAGAGCTGAGCTATAGCGTAGGATGCTAACAGGGCAGAGGCTGAGGCATGCCCCGGAGCACCTCTGATGCCAGGCAGGGTGTCTGATAGCAAGGCTGCCTCCTGCTCTCTCTCCCCTTTCTCACCTTCACCGTCACTCCCATTACACACACACATACATGCATACACACACACACACACACACACACACACACACACACACACACACACACACACACACACACACACACACACACACACCCTCACCCTCCTGCGTCTGCTCTGAATCTCTACCATCGTTTTGATAGATCACATCCAAGAACATGGAGGGTAGGTCAATGCATCAGTGCTAACCTAAATAATTCATCCTGCATGTGTACATAGTCTTAATTACAGTTAATTATTTATAGCCGTTACACCACTAGAGCCATATTTTTTCCGACAATTGGGGAGTTGATTTTGGCTGTTACCTAGTTACGGAGCAAAATAAGACATAAGAAAAATAATCTTTAATAAACTGTGTGACAAAACAAAACACTAATCTTATAATGATTGTTTTCTCATGTCTTCACTGTAAGTCATGATTACCTTGCTGTACCAATTAGTCACCAGTTAAACTGACTAGTTACATTACATAACTTTCCAAAGTCTCCAAACCCAGATACTACATCTTTTGTATCCAAAACATGTAAGAATACAATAAATATGGATATAGTGGTTTAAGCAGTCAGCTAGTCAGTAGATTTTGGAGGACAACAACAGGTAGATCAGCCATATTGACTGCATGCAATCCTGTAAAATTCTGTCCTCACTGTGAAGTTGTGTGACTAACAGATCCTGCAACACTGAAATTATTCCAGCAAGTAGTCATACAAATTGCCAGCTAACCAACCAGGGAGAGGCAATGTAATAATTGGGCAACTTTAAAATTACTGGCAGGGGTATTTCTCAAGGTGCATTTAGTAGAGAGGACATTCTATTCACTGAATGCAGACAAAAACTGTAATCTGTATACCAAAAAGGATTGGGATTAAAGTAGTTTGGTGTGCTAAACCCCTTGGTGGTATTCTGCAATGCATATGGATAACTGCTGTCTCAATGGTCTTAAACAGCACACTTACCCTGTGATTGAGGAAGCAGCTTTTTCTAGTGATAACAATGGCATTTTACAAAATTCATAAGTAGCTCTCACTTTGCATTTCAGTCTGTATTGCCCAGTTGGTGGGCCAAACAGAGAAAGGCTTCCAGCAATTCACAGCCTAATTTGTTCTTACATACCTAGCTGTGATGAGGTTGGACAATGGGATATGTACCATTGTAGCTAAATATGATTACAGGCTTAGTTGACAGGCCGACGGTCTGTGCATAGTGGGAAGGAGACAGACAGAGAGACAGAAGATTGCCCCCATTCCAGTGTCAGTGTCAGATTGCCAGGGTATTCCTCAAATTTGATCCCTATTCAATAAATAGCAAATCTGTATTTCTAAAGCAGGAGTGCATTGTCTGTGAAAAGCTGCTGACCTCTGAGTCAACTATTTCGTGAATCAAAATTATCATTCCAAACTCCTTTGCCCCAGCTGAAACATTAGCCCCTCTCAGGGCTGAGGCTTTCTGGGATGTTTCCAGTCTAGCCGCCAGCGGGGCTCGTCCTGGGACTGCTGGAGCCAACACAGCGATCCAGTTACCCTTCTGTGTGTTGCATTACAAAAAGAGCACATTTGGTTCTGCTAATCAGCTGTAATGCTATTGCCATCGATAAAGTGTGTGAAACATCATTCTTGAGAGATATTCCTCAAGTCATTTATCCTGGTAATTGACTTTTAAAGCAGTCTGGGCTGTGGAGTGATACTACAGACCAGGTGGGCTGAATAGAAATATATCTATCATTTCTTTGTGCGTGTCGATGTGATGGTGAAGGAGATGAAGAGGCAATGTTGATGGGAGGTGGAGACAGACATCTTCCCGCTCCCCAAAAATAGGAGCATCTTCACTCTTTCACTCTCCCTCCCCACGTGTTACTTAAAGCAGATAATGCAGAAAGCTTCTCTCCTGAGCTGAGGAGGCAGCATATTGATTTTGTCTTAGATGAGGTCTCTGAAACCTCATTTACTCCCGTTGTCATCATGGTGGAACATCAGTGTCTGACAAGCTGCACTTCCCCCCTATATCTATCCCGACGGCCATCTTGGAAACTGTTGAGGGATGCTAATGTGTGTGAGCATTAGTGCTGTCCTCTTCCAGTAACACTGTTGACAGAGCGCTTGCATGATAAGATGTATGAGGTCAGATAATGTTCCTGCTGACTAACCATTGTGCTGTCTAAATAAAGCCCTGTGTTTAAGCACTGATCTGCTCTTACTAGGTTACAGTGCAAACACAGTGGAACGTCCCAGGTGGACCTGCCATCTTGGCATGTGGGTCACAGTGAAACATGGCACTCCTATGCCCTGAGCTCTTTGGGTAGCTGATTAACTCCGGTCCAAGTTTCCTGACTTCAAAATCTTCAATGACGGATCGGTGAATACACTATTCAGCGGCTTGGTTATGCAATAATAGCTATCAATTGGATTTCATTTTCCCAGGGGCATGTACAAATCAAGAATGGACAAGTCACCAAGCTTAAGAAAAGATACATGCTTTTTTGTTTTAATCTAAGCAAGACTGGCATAATCAAACCAAACATGATACATTGTGTGAGTAAGCTCTTGCTTAGCTCACAGCACCACCCTGCTTTCATCAGCAAACAAAGCCTGAGTGACAACGAAAAGCATGCGAAGGAAACTTGCCCACCGATTCTGACTCACACTCAGAGCACCTCGCAGCGCAAGGTCTTCTTTAAAGAAACTCACACACAATTACACTTCTCTCAGCCAGAGGGCAGAGATTTCTATGTATACATAAATGGCAGTTGGGATTTTTTCTTCATTAAACAGGGTGAAATTATGCACAAAGACGTGATTCTATGTAATTAAACTAATTAAAGAACATCATTAATAAAATATCAGTGAAGCCAGCTGTTTACAGTGTGTGGTGGGGCCTGGGGACGTGTGGAGATGGGAGGGAGACAGACAGTGTGTTTTTAATATGTGCTTTTAAGGGTTCCCTGTGGTGAAGGTCTTCTCCAGAGACAGGGGCCCCTCTGTAACGGTGCCTGTGGAGACAACAAACAGCATCTCCAAACACCAAAAAACTTATTGTAGAAAAAAAAAAGCACCTCTGTTTCCCACAGATATTTAGTCTAAATAGTTAGTCCCCAGGAAGGTATATAATTTGGTTATGCTGACAAGGCATTACAATATTTTAAAGTATTTCTACGCACTTTACCTACATTCATTCCTTGTCAAGCATCAACCTAGTCACTGAAAAATAATCATGAGATTTATTTTTCTTGTTTCAAGATTTTTAAAGCATTTTCATATCAGTTTTGCAAGGTTTTTGCTTGGAGTTTTTTCTTAATAGTTTGTTTTTAACAATTTCCAAGTTTTATATTTGCTCATTCAATCATTTCAATCGTTATTCATAATTATGGGAAAGGTGAAAAAGTTTTTATATTACTACATGAAAAGATCATTTCCCTCTCTAACCCGCTGCTATTTTAGTAAAAGTTCTAAAAGTACGATTAAGAAAACAAATACAATAATTTTAGCTGCAGCGCTAAAAACAGCAAGTATTTAAACTAGTTCTAGACAGATCAAATCTTGACAGGAGTTCACTCCCAACAGATAATGCAGACATCACGTGATTCTTTAAACAGTGTTTTTGTCTCGTCACTAACAATGAAGATGGGTTTTTTCTAAGCCAATAAATGAGGGATGACTGTGGTGATGGTCGACATGCTGATAAAGGAACGATGGACATCGTGAAACAGAGCCCAATTAATAATGCATTTGTGTCTGACTGTCTGGCCCCAAGGACTGGGCTGCTGAAAAATGGAGGTCATGTGTCCTCAAGTGGTCAGTGATACTGTGTGCCACCCACCCAGTGTTCACAGTTCAGCTTGTGCACTCTGTTCAAATGCAGCTATTAACTGTATTCAACGGAGATTTATGATATACATCTTTGCATATGAGGAGGTTATGCTTGCATGTAGCTGTTTGCTAATGTGTACTAATGTATTCTAAATACATTTTAGTTTAATCCACACACACAAGTGTGCACATACATACACAAACACTAACAGGGAGTCTGTAACGCTGCGTCTGTGTGTGCCTGTGTGACGGATGGTCGTTGAGGTGACCTCTCTTAAGAGCAGTCACTGGTGAGGGCCTGCCTGTGACCCTTGGCCACTTCGGCACATTAATCACGGCCCTCTCCTTCTTGCTTTTATCAGCCCTGCTGAAAGCTACTGTCCAGCCTTCCACCCCCACTCCCCCCTTCATCACCTCCCTGTTTCAGCCATTCATAAGGCTCTCGTCAACTTCAGACCACAGGTATCATTCCATCACTACACATTTATCAGGGGCTGCTCTTATCAGCCGGCAGGGCCTGAATATGGAAATGGGATCCCTGCCACTGATAAGGACGGCCTGGATTATCCCTAGCTCTCCTTCATCAGATAGCCACTGAGGAATGGTAACAGGCCGGAACATTCAGCCATTGTTTTGCAGCAGTGCTGATTGAGGAAGAGCTACGAGGGAGCAAGCAGTAGAGAAATATGTTTGTGTGCATGTATATACACATGCATGTTCCTTAGCAGGGCAGTGTGGCTGGAGTAGCAATAATATAAGTGCAAATGATAGCTTGGATTTCTTCAGTAAGTAGTTGCCTGTTTGCATACACACACCCTACTGAACCCTGATATAGCTGTTCAAGAGGATACTAAGCAGTCCAACCTCACAGAGAAATCTAATTAACAACTTTCTGCATCCACACATATACATATGTGTGCATGACAGAAAAATCCTGACAGGCATTACACATGCACATGTCCTCGTACATACTGACTTCACACATAAATGTACTATCACACAGAAATTCATACAGACGTGTACACATCATGACAAGCATACAGGCCTACACACAAAACACTCTTTCTTTAGCATGTGTTCAAACTAAAATAGGCCATTCCTAATTAGGACCTCATAACCTGAGCTGTTTCTTCAAAGGCAGCCACTCCTGTGCTAATCTGAGGCATCGCTTCATTATGAATTCTTCAAAGTCCCACCCAGCTGTCAAGCAAGCTTGTTGAGAAGGCCGTTATTAGTGCAGCTAGTATTGCAAGCACAAAGCCTGGTCTGTTGTTCTACGTTGCTCCCACCCTCACACAAACACACACACCGACTGGGGTGAGCATGTTGACCTGAGATGAGTTTGTCGGCCTCTGAAGTGCTCAGGTGTGTTGACTCGAACACACTCCTAACAAAGGAGTATTGACACGACTAGGAGGGTTCCTGCGAAATCCCTTGCACCAAAAGAGAGAGGCCCGCCACAGCTTATCTTATCAGATGCATTATTAGCTGCGATTGGCAAAACTATCAAAAGAACGTTAGCTGACAAAATAGGCCTTGTCCGCTGGCTGCAATAAAGCACACCTCTATTGGCCGTTAAGTGATTTATATGAGCGTCTTAAAATGGCTTTTGGTTGGGCTTTGATAAGACACAGAGGCAAGCCTGTGTGCAGTTGACACACTCAGCTGAGTATGAACTCACCGCTACGCCCAGGGTCAGAATCAACGAGGGCTACTACATGTTATAATGGGCCCATATAACTCATGTTACAGACAACTGATGTCTGCTTTTATCACTCAGTGTGCAGGGAGTGCACAGGAGAACCTCTGTTGACTACAGCTCGGTCCTGTAATGATGCATGATATGGTCAGCATGATGAGTTTTACTCAAATACACTAATATATATTATGTCAGTCACAATGCGTGAAGATTTACCTTTTCATATATGAAAACTGATTTAATTAAAAAAAAAATGAAACTCTTTAGGTGTACGAAATCAGTGCTTAATTTAATATTTGTGCAAACATCATAAATAATTTATAGCCTTCAGCTTTTTCAGACAGTGGCTTAAGAGGAGGATGCTGCGATGGACATTATTTTAAGAATCCTTAAAATAGAGACTCCAGGGAAAAGGCACTTAATGAAAAACAATAAAACTTTAATGGTGACCTCTTCTCACCCTTACAGGTATAAACATTTATAAATATAAATATTTATATCACTGAAAGCAATCATATGTTTTTTAAAGTCAACGTTTTCTCACACTTTCAGGTTAGATCTCAGGGTCAAGGCTGAATATCTCTTGGGTCCAGCCACAACATCCATTTTTTACAGGACTTCAATCTCATCAAGGAAGCTTAGATACGATTACAGTTCCTTGTTTATATTGAACTTGAACACACACACGGAAGGATTTTACTCAATGTTCTTGCTCTATTTTTGAAGCACAAAGTAGAACTGCAGGCCTGTAATACTGTACACTGAGCAGAAGCACTGTAGAAACCGGAGGCTGCCTTGAGCATGGTCGGCATGACAGGAGTTATTCATTCTGAAAGAGGACTTAACCCAACAGTTTTAAAATCATTAGCCTGTCTATGTAACCTTAAGGTTGACACTGACCCATGTAGCATTTGGCACGGAGACTGCGGCATAATAATAGTATCTGACTTTCCTGACTCTTCAGACAGCCTGGTAAGGGTGGGTGCATTCATGGATGCAGGCAGCTAAACAGATTTTAATTGCTTCTCTGAATAGCTTTGGTAGTGATATCTAAGTATGTGGCAGTGGTTCTCAAGCACGCTTAAGCAGACTTGCCGAAGAGATCACTCTCTGTACACACACAGACACTGATACACACCAATAATATGCATACACCCGTAACACAGTGACACATTAAGTCAAGCACACAGAAAGGTTAGAGATAAATGTAGAGGAAGCGAACTCTCTGCAGTATCACAGGAGCCACAGAGGAGAAGGTTCAGGCATTTGAAACATGACTCTGTGACTTTTTATGTGAACATTATCTTGTTTCCCTAACCCCAAATCCAAAACTCAGCCCTCTTGAATGACAAGAGCTGGTGTTCGCACGTCTCCGAGCTCTTGCTCCTACATTTTTTTTCCACTGTAAAGATACGATCAAGTTCCCTGCTTGCTTCACAGAAATATCAAAAATATCAGGGACATGAAATCCTTGTTAAGCAGCTCACTGTCACAGGCTGGGTTCTTGATTGGCAAGCTTGACAGTGCACACGCTACTCGCAGTCTTTCACACATTTAGCATGGCCCATATGTTGAACCACGAAAAGCCACAGCGCCATGTGACTGCGCCTATAGAGCGGCTGTATCATGCTCAAATCTCCATTTAATCGCCATTCTCAAGTTACCCCACACTTAATAAACAGCAGATTAGTGCATTCTTTGCCATGCCCAACACACATTTCCGCTTCAGAAAGTCCCACGGGGCCAGGTCTCGTAGTTGGCATAACCAGCCATGTTAAATGGTCGGGATAAGGCACGTCATCTGCTCCGCATCTAGCCCTCAGCTCCCAAGATTTGCTAGGTCAGTCCGCAGCCATTGTTGTGGGGGAAACTCAGTCGCCTATGCCCTAATGCCAACATGGCCCCCTCCTCATTGGAAAAATGATCTCCATAACCTTTTGTCTGGAGTTCTTCTGAGCCACATTTGGCAATATGGGCATTGTTCTCGTACATACTGAAATGGCGGTGAGAGAGAGAGACTGCAAGTGGAAAGCATAAATGCAGGCTGCGTGGTTGAAATTAGTGTGCGGTGTCAATGACAATAGGAAGAGATGTCATATTGAAAGGTTACTTGGGTTACTCCGCTGAGTCTGTCTGTCACCTCCATGCCTTCAGGGAGCTCTAATCACTTTACCCTATAATTACCTCCTCACAAAAGGCCCCGTTAAAGTTCCTGTAAAATAAACCTGATGCTATTGAGAAGAAGAGAGGCCCTTTCTTTTAATTAGGGCCATCCATCTTAACCTTGTCTACCTGAGGTGAAGTGAAGGTAGCCCAGGTCAAGCTCCCGAAACGTTCTTCCCTATTGTCTTCTCCTGCCACAGACTAGAGTACAATGTGGATGCTAGCCTGCTCGCCACGACAAGCCTTTTGTTGCCTGCTTGCTGTCTCCTGGTGGGATTTGCCACTGAAAGGGTTTTTTTTTACAGTGACACAATACTTGCAATTCACAATGGGAACCTAACACTGCACGCATCACTGTTGTATGTGAAACATATGCAATGGGTGACTATAAAAAATTAAGTGTAAGCTCGTATCATTTAACAGCTGTTGGTGTGACGTAACAGTCTTGCTCCTGAATGGACAACTTGAGGCTTGTGGGAACAATGTTTTTTTATTGGGTGTTGCTGAAAGTAGTATCCGGGATTACATGTTTTTACACCTAATCCCCTGCTCTGCTGCTTGATACACCTCTCCACATACGCCCTGTGTGTGTGTGTGTGTGTGTGTGTGTGTGTGTGTGTATGTATGTGTTTGTCTGCATTTAGAGTTTCGCATTTGTGTGTCAGTATGTCTAACACACTGTGTGTTATCACCCATGTGTGTTTAGTCAAGCACCAGACAGGATGATGCTGTGTTTAGAATCTGTGTCTCTTCTCCAAAAGCTCCAAGGTGAGCAGTGGGGCCTGATGATCAAAAGTAGTGTTTGTTTTTTTCTCTCCGACCCCAAGAGAGAGAAACGCCATGTCCCTGCAGAGCACAGACGGGCAAACTGCCTCTCACTGATCAGCTCTCCTGAGAAGAATGCTTTCCCTTGTGTGTGCATATATGTGTTGTGAGTGTGTATTGTGTGCGCCACTCTTTCATTGTTCCCTTTCCCACCTTATTCTCTCGTTTTCCCCCTTCTTCGCTCTTTTTAGGTGCCGCTGGCTGCTACCTTGAGCTGACACTGATGTGTGCTGTCACCCCTGCTGCAGCTGATGGTAGGACTTAAACAAATTCACGTGCACACATACACACATATACCTGTATATACACACAGAGGACTGAAAATCACAGGCCTTTGCATGGCATCTGTGTATACTCTTCCTCCTCATCATCCTCCTTCCCCTCTATGCTACCTATGTATCTCATCCTACTGTATCCGACCCACAGTGCACTGCGTGTGCTTTCATCTGTGCTGAGGTGGCGTGGTCGTATATTATTCATGGGTCGTGCGATCTGAGGCGCGTGTCATATGGCAGAAGAAATAAGGTGGAGTACTGGTGAGAAGATGATGAACACAGCACTGGAGAGAGGGACACAAGATTCCCTCTCCCGCTGCCTTGCACATCTCTCTTCACTTTGTATGTTGGCACACAGCAGAACTTTGATTTATACTGTAATGGACGGCCCAAAATGGGACTGCCAACAGGTGTTGTTTTGGAACAGCAGAGACTTTTCGAATAGGTAGTACTATATTTCAAGATTCAACAGTTTTTGTTTTTCACATGCTCATACAGTATGTACAAACATTTTATATGTGTTGGAAACAGACAAGTTTTATGATGTGGTGTGTCACATAGGCATAACTTTCATTTGTCTGTAGACTTTTGTTTTTTACTGACTCTGCAAGGAGACTAACATAGAGTCAAGCAACCATCTTGCTTGCTTGCATACAGCCACTGAGTTTGCTTTTACCTAATGGCAAGAGATTAATTCCCTTTGGTAAAGTAGGGATATGTATTTAATAGTGGATTGGGTCAAGAAATTAGTAACTGTTCCATTACATGCAGGAGTGAGACTTTTGACCTCCCACAATGCCCCTCAGCTTTACACAGGGGGCAGGGGGGCCTTTTGGGGGTGGAGGGCAGGGCAGAGAGCAGACCAGCTGACCAGTATTGGCGTATCAGAGACTGAGCCCTGGTGCGCAATGTCTGGAGGCGACATGTGGTTCACCACCTGGCCCCGCTGTTTGACCCACTGGAGTGAGAGAGAGAGAGCAAGGACAGCCTGTACAGCCATTTGCTCATCAATGGAGGGCATCACCGCCACTTAACACAGCTTATTGATCTGCACAGCCTGCAGGGCCTCTGTTGTGTGTCCATTTCCTATTGATTATTTCAAGTCTATTCTTATTGACTGCTTTCTCTCCCTTCTAACCACTGCTCTCGCGTGTCTGCTCCACCGGGGAATTTTTTTAAACAGCCATTTGAAATTATAATCTGTGTGAGTAAATGTCATAATCGCCCCTAAGGCCTGGTGCAGATTGGCTGGAGAGCATAGGTCTCTGAGGTCAATGACACTGGTCAATACTGATCCATTTGCGTTATGGCCGTTGCAGTGGTGATTTCACCCAAAATGTCTGACCTCAGTTCTCCCCGCTATGCATTTCAGCCTTTCACGGTTCTAGTGATTTCTTCATCATAATAGAGGTTCGCAAGAGAGGCAACACAAACTAATATCACTGACATGACAGCGGGAATTCAATTGTTATTGTTTCAACTAAGATCTGTCTGTAGTATGTGTGTGCGTGTGTGTGTGTGTGTGTGTGTGTGTGTGAGTGAATGAAGAGTGACGCACTAGCCGACTGCTCATCAATGCTTCATAGGTTAGATCATTAGATCTAAAGTGACAGCGCTACACAAGGATGGGGAGTGGGGGTTGCTTAGATAAAGATTGGCATATTGCTATTGATTCACCACCCCTGGGGCTTCTTCTGTTACCATGGTTATAGCTGGGGGTGGCGGGGGGGCAGGGTAGGAGTATGAATCTGACACGGGGAGAATGATGTAACCATTATGATTTGGATTTAAAATGAAAATTTTATGACCACGTTTGAATAATCTCCTAATTCTCTTCAACTTTATTGCTTGGTATAACCCTGATAACTCATCATTTACCTCAAATTTATGGCTCCGAGTTAGCTTCCGATGTGTATGTCGCTGCAGATAACAATCTGTGATCCTGTAGCCATTACTCTAACCCATAACAGCGCCTGTGCTTTGGCTGTATGAGTCAGGGTTTTCATTGTGAGCAGATAGGGGTCTGAAAAATTCCCGTTGCAGTTCATGTTGGAGTGACAAACTCCTCAGCTGTCCTTCTTAAGCAGGCTGAAATAAGAGCAGGCCTCAAAAGCTCTTTGATCTTTTACTGCCAGGGTCAGGGTTGAAATGACGCGTAAATGAGGGAGGAATGAGTTTTCATTTTGTCAACCTGTTCTGTTATTGTAAAGCTAAGGAGCCTTTGGTGTGACATGACATGAGATTGTTTTAAGTGCCCACACCAGCGGAACATGTTTGTGTGTCACAGTCAGAAAAGCTGTTCACCTGCACTCCATATGGTATTTTTTTATGTCTAGTTAACAGCTGTAGAAGCTTACCTCGAGAGAATGAGAGTGTGAGAGCCAACGCAAGAGTCTACATTCACATGTGTATGTACATAAGCACGCATATATGCAGTGCAAGGGCAGTTGTATGTGTGCATGCGTATTCTTCTGCAATTCAGTTGTGTGTGCAGCTTATCTGCTCCATGAACGCACCTGCTGGCTGTGGGGAACTACAGAGAGATGAAGAGGAGCCTCCATCATCAGCATGATAGGAGAGCAAAGTATCAGTCGTAAATACCTGGCTAAAAGGGAGCAGCCTCTGTAGCTGTTGACGGTGCTCAGATTTCCAGAGGAGTGGAACTGGTGCTGGAGGTACATAAAGGTAACAAAACATGATCATTATGGGATGCATTTGTACTAAATCGCTGTACAGAACATCTCCTTCCGAGTGCCGACATCACCCACGCATTGTTCTGACTACAGAGAGAAACCCCCGGAGCTGACAAAGGCAAAGGAAGAAGTGGAGGGGAGGAAAATCGGGTGCCACATCCATCTCTCAAGTTTCGGCTTGTGTTCAGTAGTTCAATATTACACCCACTCCACCCATTTTTTGATTTGAACCTGACAGCTGTTTCTGAAGCGCCATACTCCATATCACAGGGAGGAAATGAGAGCGTTGAATTCCACAAGATGTGAAAGGTGAAAAATGGAGAAAAACACCCTCCCGCTCCAGAAAAAAAAAAACAAAAAAAAAAAAACACCCAAACACAGAGTGAAAACAAATACATAATAAATAAATCAACAATAGGGGCTGCAGTTGAGAAAGGAAACATTGCAAAAAATTGCAGCGGGGAGATTTTAAATTGCAGTTGTATCAATAATTTAGCTGCCAGAGACACAGTGTTTTTGTTCACCATAAGGTTTGATGCGACTGAGAGAAGAGTTAAGATTAGGCAGACTTTTTTATTATTGATGCCACGGTGCACAGCTCACATCTGGTGTTACACTGCCAATCCCAACGCAGCGCACAGCAATGCCCTTTGCAAAATGACTGCAACACTGTCAGTTGTCCACACAGATGAATTGTTAGTGGCAGAAGGTGTCAGGCCTTGGTTACAGAGTCTTGTGAAATTCCAACAGTTTCTACTTAGAGCAAATACAGGCTGTTAATAAGTTAACTCCTGCACCTATTAAAGGGGAATGTGTCTTAACTGCTAATTAAATTGCTATTGTCGTTATTAAGCTGTTATAGCCGCCATGAGTCAGCGACTATGGGAGGCAAATCACATCGTGTAAATAATCCAAATTCAAACACTACAATTAGGAAAAAAATCTGGATTTGTTGGGTTTGACTTTGAGCTTTTGGCACTTTTTGAACTAAGGCCTGGCTGTGTAGGTAGAGACATAAAACACTTATGGCTTTCTTGTAACCTCAACTAGCCCTTGTAGCACACCCCATGATTCAGAGTCTTGTTATACCTCCTTAATGCCATGTCAGTACCAATGCTCACGGTTAGCATCACTCCTCCCTTCCATCATCAGCAACTTGGCCAAGCACAAATGACCCTTGCCAGTGCACCGAGGGTTGGCGTGAACTTAATCACTTGAGCAAATTGAAACCACTCGCTCTGCAGTATTTTTACAGGGGTATAGCATATGACCTCAGCCTATACTGACTGACCTCTGCTTTTGAAAGGACTCAAAGCCCAAAAAACACACTAATATTTTTTTTGCTCGTTCCATATTAGGCTAGAATTCCTCGCTTACCCCACTTGCTGTGTGATTTATCACACTGTTGTAATCCTCTCAAAGTTGACATTTAGAGGACGTGGTAAAAGTGGTGTCTTCAGTGTGAATGTGTTTTTATCATCGGGGACATCCACCACCTTTTGAAGGCTTTCCTGAGCCTGCAGTAAAGTTTCTGACCCTGATTACTGGTTCTCAGCTCTGGCTCCTGTCAGCCAAGCGAGTAGGGTCAACAGCCCACAGCAAAAAGGAATCTTAGTCAAGACCACAACTGATCTGACACAATGCTGGAATGCAAGGCGATTGATCCTTGGTGTCCGTGGGAAAAATCTAATGAAGAGAAGGACTTTTTTCTTGGTCTTAATTTTGTACGAGTCATCTGATGCTACACAAGTGGTGAAAGACATGTGGCTGTCAAAACCCAAACAAAACAGCTAAGCCAGGCAGACAAGTACCAGGCTATCCGTTAGTACATGTTTACCTGTTCCTGTTCTTTTGTTCTTTATCCCAGAGCTCAGATCTGGCATGTCAGGGGTATTGAAGGACTTATACATCAGTTCACCATGATCTGCTTTCACTCAGACTTTGTCATGTCACAATGTTGTTGCACAAAAGACATACATGTTAGCACAACATGCTTGCAGGGGCTACTCTTCAAGTGCTGAAATTCCAGGGCATACAGGGGCTCCCTTATAAAATCCCCAGTGAAATCCCCAATGCGCTTTCCCACCCCCTTCTTAATCGTAAACAGGCTAGCACGTAGTATGGCCACTGCACCCTTAATACCTCTTCAAATAATAAGTATTTAGTCTTGATTTACAGAGGCAGTAAAACTCTTCAAAGTGCAGGGTAATCTTTCATTAGGGATCCTAAAGACAATGTCAGCCATATCTGTTCTTCATTATCTTTAATCACTCAGTGTTTTACCTGTTCATTTTATTGTAACAGGGATCGTAAAAACAGCCTTGTTAAAAAAAACACCCTCCCGACTTTTAGATTATCTTGTTAACACAGTCTTACAAACTGGGCCCATTTAACTTTTTTGGAGTGTGCACAAAAAGGTAAATCACTCCTACTGTGACTTCCATTTCTTTAACTCATTCTTGCTTTCCCCCCATCTGCTTTCGCCAATCTGAATGAATGTTAAAGTATATATAATGAGAGAGTTCATACAGAAGTAAAACTGTATAGCTTGAGGATATTAAGAGGACAGAGTGATGATAAGTGAGGTAGAACTTTTTAACACAGCACAATAATTGACATATCACTCAGAGAGTTGCTTTGTGAGAGCTTTTCAATAGCTTCACTACTGAACCATGGTATTAATATCACAATGTATGCCCACTCCCTGTGGTCTCAACAGGAACTGGGTTGGGTGTATTCAGGGTCCAGCCCATGACACTGACCACTGCCTGTCACTGTGATGTGGGGGTTGTGGATCTAAGCCAAGGTATTTGACCTGCATGACCTCTGACCCCTGGATGATTGAAGTGGCGGCTTTCCCTGCTCTGGTGCTCCGGCCTAGAGACAAGGTGACGAGTCCTTTAGGAGCTCTCTGGTTGCAGGACTTTGGAGAGCGTAGAAGAGCAGGGGGCACAGGCGCCAGTCTTTGTTGGGAGCGTTGTTGTAATGTGTCTGCTAAGCTTAGGCCTGAAGACACGTTGGCCAGTCATGAAAGAAGCTGGGCTCTGACCTTGAGTGGTCTCAAGTAGTGTCACTGTGGCTGGTTTGCTCTAGGGCTGCTTCTTACTACGTGTAACCTGGATGAGTCACTTAGCTGGGGCTTGGGTAACACGTGATGTTCTTTGTTACCTATGTGAGCTTTGCAAACACGCATAGTGATGTGTTCAGAGTATTCCGTGGTATTATCGTAAGCTGTTATTACGATTGCACCTTAAAAATTCTCAAATACAAAATGTTTCAATCAGTGTTTTATTTCTAAACTATTTGTTTCCGTAGGTTCAGTTAATGATACTATTTACAACCACATCATATCCCTTTTAGCATGGATACATCCAGGTGTTATGTTGCACTTCAGCTAATCTAATAATCTCTCTTAGTTTTCACCTTGTCCATGCCTCAAGGTCAAACAACTTTTCTCTCTTTAGTGGTCTCAAATGTTGCTATACTGCTCCCAGGGTCATCCCTACTAATCCCCAGTTACTCCAGTCCTGGTGGATTTCTCCCATGGGCAGGTGAAACCGGATCCCAAACCCTGAAGCTGGGCCAAGATGTCCACAGAGATAAGCATCCTGAACCCACTCCCAGTCAGGGGTCTTAGGCAAGAATTCAGAAATACATCATCACAAATCCATTAAGGCCAACCCACTGCTTTAACCACAAAGCCCAGCTGCAGCCACTAGACCTTATAGCCGCAGCTTGAAGTCCGAGGACCTTGGTTAGAGCCCCAGGCCCAAACCCAAACCCAAACCCCAACCCTGGTCTCTCCTTGACTGTACTCCTTCATAATGATTTATCATCTCAGTCCCAGTTCCAAGATGACCTGTCCCTCTTTCTTTTCTGTCTCAATCTGAAATAAAAAATGAAACACTTAATTATTTTCTCAGCTGCCTTGATATGTAGGAGAAAGGTGCACTAAGAGGCACCTCTGCTTAAAAACACACTGAGTGGTTCGAATTCATGGGTCTATATTATTAATATTGCTGTAGTTCGGGTTCTGGCAAATCAAAGTTGAAAAGTGGTTAAACCTTAGATGGTGTTCAGACCACCAACACAATCACTGATGATGCCCAAAACGCATTAATTATAATAATGAAATTTCAGCTAAACAGTGACGAAAAGCTTAATAGGGTCCAGTGTTACAATACAAATGATTACATTCAGCATTTGGCAATACCAATCTTTCAAGCAGGTTGGAACCCATTTTCAAAAGCACCAAAACCAACTGTCTCTCCACTATCATGTATTTGTGTAACCGTCCTGTATGGCCTAACCATGTATTCGGTTATTACACAGGTTTGGGTTTACGGTTCTCCTCTTGTTCTCTCATGGCTCCTGCGGCCGAGCCAACCGCATGACGCCTGCATGGGAGGCAGGCGGCGGCCGTTGGCCACAGGGCGGTTGGGTTAACAATCCATAGTGAATGGTGGCAGACTGCTCCATTGTTTGTGGTACAGTGTTGTTTGTGCAGCTCTAAAAGACAGTACTTGTGTGTACCAACCATAAGTGGGAGATTTGTCTGCTCGTCTCTCCACATCTATCCCGCATGCAGCCGCTGCACTGCCTTTCTTGCACCGACAGTATTGTGTTTTTTAACTGTGACAGCCGCCCTCCGTGTATTTGGCTAGGTCTTGTGTCTACTGAGCGTCAAGGCCACTATACCCTTCAATTAACACAGCTTTTAGTGGGAATCTTTGAAACCGTGATTGTGGAACAAATAAAAACAAGCCAAAACATTTTCAAATAGTTCACATTACGGTTTTATGGTGACGTTCATGAAAATTTATTCTGGGAGCTTTGCTTTAAATTGCTTGAAATTCAGTAAGTGGCTAATGCAGACATATTTTTTCCCTGTCTATGCATTATTCAGTTTACGTGTGCTTGAACGCATGCGTGTGGGTGTCTGTGTGTGTGTGTGTGTGTGTGTGTGTGTGTGTGTGTGTGTGTGTGTGTGTGTGTGTGTGTGTGTGTGTGTGTGTGGAGGGGGTGTTGTCTTTTTTTTTGGAAGTTTCTCTCTTTTTGTATAATAAGCAGTATTGCTCAGTTGCATAAAATTTTGCATGAAAAATTGATGTCACCATTTGACATGTAATAGTGCCAGTCTCTGCATTTCTTTCAACCAGTAATCTTGAAATTAAACTGTATTTTACATGGAGACCTGCCATAAAAGGGTATCTAATTGTTTTTGTTTACTCTTTGTTGGTACAGTGTAACTTTATAGTCATTTGGTCATACATTGCATATGTTTTTTGCACTTTCTGGCTAATTTTAGTTCATATTTTGTTGTCCACCTGAATGCTCATTGTATTATTTGTCTTTTTTGTGACATTTTAAAGTTAAACTTTATACTTAGTAACCTAAACAATTACCTTCATAAAAAAAAAACACAAATGATTCTAATATTACTATTAAAAATAATATCATTATCATCATCACTTAGAAACATTAACTGTTGTGCAATTTAGTGTAGTTTCTTTAAAAAAAATAAACTGGTCTGAAAATAAACTCACGTGTACACTGTGAGCTTCCTTAATTATTCACAGGTCGGTCCGCATGTCTGCAGCTTCTTTTATTCTCCACTACAAGGGCATGTAAATTTGTGATTCTCAGGACAGAGCAAAGACCAGTTTCAACAAAAGTACAGCCCCCATTTGTTATCAAACATATGAGCCAGTGTATAGTGTACGCTATCTATTTATACTGCAGTTTTAATTATCCAGTACTTCCTGCCTTTGAAGTGCGATCAATCAGCTCCTACCTGATGCCAGGAGAGGCCTGCATATGTGCACCAGGGGCATGAATCCCCCTATTCCTCTTCCATCACCTCCCCTTTCAGCCCTGTTGTTCTTATTATCTTTTTAGCCTTATAACACAGCGTGGATAGTAAGAGAGGCTCAGCTCTCTGCTTTAATACAAATCTGATTGACAGGACACTATAAACGTGAACCAGTGGGAGTTTTCAAACACAATTTAGACTTTTAAGTTACAATTAAGAAAAGTTTATTTTCAGCAGTTTTTCCTCATTATTGTGTGACACACAAGTTTACACTCTAAAACTGAATGCTTCAGTTTTTTCACAAAACTGTCACAACTACAAGTCAGTGAGGTTACTGACCCATAGCGCGCATTGCTAATTAACAACTTGCTAAATTAATCTAAATAACACAAAGAGAAGCCTTAGAGAAGGCTAACCTTTTCATCACACTATATAGCAGCAAGTAAACACGTTCTTGTCTGTGTACTTGCACATTTCAGGACATGTAGACATCTCACAGAGAAAGCTCCAAGACTTGTTTCCTGCACACAGCATGTTTTCATTTACCAAACGAGGAGCGGAGCCAATGAGAAAATCAATAGCACAGATAAGCAGCCCCACTGCCCTCGATGTGCGACGGTGAACCCATATGGACACAGCAGGGTGCTGTGGCGAAACATGTCACTAGGAGGAAGAGATCCAGTCTCCACTGAAGCTTTCTCCTCTTCAGACAAAAAGCTATTGTTCAATTATGCGTAAATATCCATACCTCAAGGTTGCTGCAATAGTGGAAAGAGAATGAGCTGGCATAAAGGGGAAAAAAAGTGAAAAAAGATGAGAGAGAAAAAAATAGGCTGAGAAAGAAGAGGAGTGCATGCTAGATAGCAGCTGTGAGTAAGTGAGTGAGTGTGCAGGTTTGTAGCTTAAGGTCAAAGGTCCCAGGAAAAAAACAAGAAAAAAGGTGTATCAAAGAAACCGAGGATGGAGAATGTATACATGTACAGTGTGATCCATGATAGTCCATGCTTAGGGGGTTGTGTGCAATATGTTCTCTATTACATAGCCCAGGTGATTTCTGGCTGTCTCTCCTCAGAACATGATCTCCTCCAGGCCAGGGCCCGTGTCTCGTTAAAGCGGCGCGGACCCGGCGTGGATTGAGTTTAAAAGTAATAAAAGAAGCGGACCTGCTGGCTAGGTGAAAAAACCGCTATCGGATTCCTAAGAGCAACTTTCTTTTCATGTGCAGACTGCATTCAACGAAGCGTTTAATTCAACAAATCCATGGTTGTGATCCACCAGAAATGGAGCTAGGGTTAGTTCAATTTGTACCAAACGATCTCCACATGATCAAAGCGCGGCGAGCTCTCCCCAACATACTGCTTAAATTAGACTAACACCAAAGTCTTTGGCTCTGGGACAGTATTTGGAATGTCTTACCAGCAGAGAAATTCCTTCGCACATATGGTTTCAATAGGCCCAAGATGCCAGTTTCACATCTTTAATGGGCTGACAGGGAACTTTGGTGCTAACTCTCTGACTCCCAAAAGTTCTTGGGCTGTCACCCAGCAAAGCAGCATTTCTTTTTTTTTTTTTTTTACTCCTCCTTCCCTTTCTATTACCAGGCACTGAAGAGGAGTGATTGTGCACTGGAGGGAAGGAGTTGTTCTCTTTCTCTCCCTGCTGCAAACGTCATCCCTTGCTGTGAGACTGTCACTTCTTGGAGTGTGTGTCAACCACAGTAAGTCAGGCAGCCCTGTGGTCTGCTAGGAGCAACAAACCAAAGTTACTGAGCTACCCTAACCAGACCATGTCCTTCTCGTCTTCCTCCTCCTTCTTCTCCTTTTCCGCTGTCTTGCAGATCGAGCTGAAACAACAGAGCTGCAAGATTTCCGTCAAATGCACAGACAGTTGGGGTTTGTGTGTGTGCTCAGTATATGATGTACTTCTCTGTGTGTAGATAACTGATATGCACGTTATCCAGACTGGGCAGAGGCCGTTCTTTCTCCCTTTCCCTTGTCTACATCTGTGGGGCATGTGGAGCACAGAAAACACACAAACACACCAGGAGGAGAAAACAGGGGTGCGGTTCTCATGTGCCTGCTGGAAATCAAGCACTCCCTCGGCATGTTGTAAAAGTCTCTCTAATATCAGTGTTACAACCAAGACAGGCTTTGCATAGCAGGATGCAGTTTTCTTGTCACCAAAGTTGGAGATATCACGCCCTGCACATGATTGTGACTTGTTTGGATGAGCAGATGTCACAGGCATTCTAGATATAAACGGAATATCACACACACACACACACACACACACACACACACACACACACACACACACACACACACACACACACACACACACACACACACACACACACACACACACACGCATGCAGTCCCAGATATTTCAGATTTCACAGCTGAATTGACTTAGGACTCTCGGGAGAGTTCCAAATGTGACATTTTCACTCTGCGTCTGCACTTTGGTTACAACAGGCATAAAGAAAATCAGAAAAGTAGAACCAGCAGGGGGTTGGTAGGTGGGTTGTGGGTTGGGGGCGTCTCTCCAGGAGCACATTCAGACTTCTCAGCTCTATTTCTGTTCTAGTGCAATTAGTCTGTTCCCAGAAGACAAGGCTAAGCAGAGGCAATACATGAATATACGCTTGTTGGCATGTCACTCCTTGAGTTCTATACTATGGTGGGAGTTCCAAGTGTGTATGTGTTTTGTTTTTGTTTGAGCACTTGCTTTATGTGTTGCATTAAATCATTTTTATTTAGCTATATACTATATCGACACCTTCTCATGCAGGCTTTTGGGCTTGTGGAAATGCTAGCTGAAGTGACTTACACCAATAAAACATGGATGTGGGGAGTAAGAAAGAAAAAAAATCAATTCCACTATATCTTAAATCCAAATTCAAACAACACATTACATATAGATCAAAGTGAATGCATATTGTGTTTATCAGATATACACCATGGCAGCACATTTTTCTGTTGTTATAATTTTACAAAACTGGTTGTAAATAGATATTTCATTACTGCAATTGTTTTTTTCCTGCCTTCCATTTCTTGTTAACTTGTCTTTGTCTTTGTTAGTGGTGACGTTTAAATCATAAAGTGTAAGCAGATTCTAGAGGTGCAGTTGTTTTTATATGTTATTTTTTTCCACAGCTCTTTCCTTCCCACTTTATTTTACAGCATCACTTGCTTTTGAGGCTGGTGATGTAGAAATAAAGCTTACTTCACCACTGTGTTTGTTGTACAGTAAGTCACTCAGTACAACACCAACCTAATGCTTAAAATGTAAAATGCAACAACTAATCATAAAAACATATTTATATGAATCACTCCCAGTATGTAAATCCTTGTTGCCAACTTCAAATGGTATGGGCGCGGACTAAAAGTAATTGTTCGCCGCAATAATTTATGCATGAAGTGGCTTTTGTCAGGCAGCAACAAAGCAACTTTGATAAATGCCCCTTAATTTATTGTCATGTATGTGAAATCAAAGCGAAACATTTACAGGCTGTGCACTGAGTCAGACCAGAGGAGGGGCCTCTTTGGCAAACATGAGAATAGCCCCAAGTTAAGTTTCTTGTCTTTGGAAAACTTTGGCTCCCACCTCGTCTCGAGGCCTCAGGGTTAATCAGAGGCATAAAGGTTACGATGTAAGGCTAGTGACTAACGACAATATGATGTGCACGGAAACGACGTGACAGTTTGCAGCCATTAACCTGGGAGCAAGACATGGCTCATTTTTTAAAGGAAGACAGGTCAGATTTAACAGCACAGGATGAGACTTATTTTTGCCTGCGTACACACCGCTGTGAATTCTGACAAGCTGTCCCTTGAAAAAGACATGCTTAATTTTATGTTCCATTTCCTGAGACAGACGGGAGGATTTTATAACTTTAGATCAAAAGAAGATTCAGCGAGCTTTAAACTACATATTAAAATCCTGAGCGTTTAATGTCTAAAATTTACTTTAGACAAGTTGTTCGACAAGTTACTTTCAGACAGGTTGCATCTGTGCTGTCACAGGCACAATCCAATTTCACTCCCCCCCAACATGTGTTGAGCCTGGATAACTTGTTCATAAGCAACTTCTTGAGAAATGCACACCCTCTTGAAAAGAGAGAAAAGCTGGGCTAACACGGCGATTCACAGGTTGACCTCTGACGCGACCTCTTGCCTGTTTGCTGACATTTTCGCAATGGAGGCACTTGAACAAAAAATCGGGGGAGGAGAAAGAAGAAGAGAGGAGTAAGAAAAGAGGAGGGGGAAAGGGAGAATGCCTTTTTCTGATGGATGAGGTCTTCTCCTGTTACATTTGGAGAGAACACAGCTGTGAGGAGCTGTTAAGTACACGCAAACAAGCCGTCTGCTTCAGACAAGCCTGCCGGGCACCCGGCCCCACATCCCACTTGTACAGCTCTGACACATGATCACAGCCAGACAATACATGTGGGAGCCGAGTGCGCTCCACTAAAAAGTGAGAAATATTTTCAACTAGAACAAAAAAACAATCCCCTCTCAATACCACTGGGACCCCTCTTGGTATTAATTCATCTTGTTTCTCTTTGTCTTGGGCTGGTTTGTGTGCTGCTGGGGAGAGGGATGAGTGAAAGGAGAGAGTGAGGTTTGGTGGTTTAGTGACTAGGAAATAGGTTAGGAATGGGGAGAAATGTAAAGAACATCTGCTACCGTGACGATGTCACACTTTGTCTAATGTGTTTTGAATAGGCACGACTGTCCCAACTTGTGTGAGGGTAAATCTCTCTGATCCATATGCTGATTAGGGGAATTAATGTGGGATTTCTTAAGTGACACACACACCATTACTGTGTGTGCAGCTTTTTATTGGGTTGTGCTATTAGAAAAGTTTTGTGTGTGAAAGTGTTATTTTAGTATTTTCCTTTAAAACAGAGGAAGCCTTTTCTTTTGTTGTGGTCACAACAAAACACATAACACAAGGCTGAGTGAATTTATCATGGTAATGATATTGTGTGTATAGAATTAAAGGCAGTAAAGAAAAGGGAAATAAATGATATTGGATGAATTCTTTTTATTGTTTTATTTGTCACATGTTAACCAGATGAGCTTTTGCTCAACATTTTTATGTGCTCCTACACTTTGGGCCAAATAAGCAGCATCTCTATTGGACACATGAGGCTGTCATCTCAACAGTGACTACAGAGGGGGTCACATTAGTCAATATGTTCCCCTATGAGGAGCTGGAACTGATATGATCATGATACTTGTGGCAAACCACAAATAAGCTGACAAAGATTTTAAACTTTTGCACACTTCGAATCGACAAATAGTGTAAAGTGGTTTGGGTCAGTAGCCTATTGTAGTGTTAAGAACATGTGGCATTGTGCAAGGCTGAGTCATGCTTGTGATTCAAAGGATAATGGAGATGGTTTGCTGACAGATGGATGTTGTGGTGAAATCTGGATCCCTAAGACAAACCCTGTCCTCTGTCAGATTTTTCGTAATAATCTGAAAGTGTTTGTGAGTGAAACCTAAAACGATTTTGGTAACCGGGTAATGGGTTCTCTCTGTGTGTATGTGTATATTATGGGTAGTGCTGATGCAGCATTCATCACTGCAGTGCCACAGCTGGTAGTGTTTTGGGTATGTGTGTCTTTCTCCCTCACTCAGTATGAACTGTGAACTTCAAATGACTTCTGCTGTGTAAAGTGCTAGCACTATTATTGGCCATATAGTGCTCATTACATACCAAGGACACAATAAGCATCTGGTTGGGTAGAGTGCATATATGTATGTGTTTGTGCATGTCGAAGTGTGACTCTTTGTGAGACCTAGAGGTGCAAGAAGAGAGGAGATGAAGACATTCTTGGTGCATCTTATTTCTGAATCAAAGATGCTCTCTGGTTTGAATGCACAAAAATGATTTTTGATCCCAAAGGCCAGTGTGAGTTTCTGATAAAGGCCTCTCTCGGTCTGAGTTGGAAACACTTGCAGCATCCTTTACAGCTGGGTTTCTACATTTTATTTATATGGCAAAAATGTACCTCTTCATAATGAATCCACCATTATGCTATTTGTAGAGCTGAGGAAAGTTTTTTGGAGGTCTAGGACATGCACAGTGTGGACAAGCCACTGTCAGCAGCTCCAGGTCCAGGTCGCAGGATACACTATTGTTAAGTGTCTCCATTTATCACAAGACTTGGGTTAAAGAGCAACCTTACTTCCTGTATCCCAGCACTTCACACTCAGCTGAGCTGTTCTGCAGGTCCATCACAAACAAAGGCAACCTTTGCACAGCAAAGACTGGAGCTCCAAAAAGAAAATAAACACACAGATGAATAACTTGGGGGCCAGCTACAGGAGGAAATATATTTATATCAATAGCGCCCGCTGTTATTTTTCCACACTGCCAAGTGCTAACAGTAGCTACGTGCTGTTGTAGCTGCCGCCTGAGGGGTTAGGGTGATGAAGGAAATCCAGGTGAAGCATCTCTCCCGCTCTGATGGCGTCACACTGCTGGCTGCCTGCTGACAGTGGCATGAAGTACAGCCTACTTGGCACCGTTGTGTGTGGCCAAACAGACCTGTGACAAGTTATTAGGTCAGACATGGAAACACAGAAATGTTGTGATAAGGTCCTGGTATTAAAATAGCAACAGGGGTCCGAGAACTGCACTAAGTGCTAATTTGCACTTATTTACCTTCCTTACTTTCCACAGCTGCTTGACTTTGCAGTGCTGCCACTTCCCTATGCTTAAATAAACCAGGGAAACACACCAGAAAATACACCTGAGCAAGACTCTGTAAAAAGTCCAGCTCTACATATAATTTGGGATGTTTAAATGCTTCAAACCTCCTTAAAAGAATTCTGAGTTGATAAATCAGTCAATAATTCTTAATTCTGTGGCTCTACGACTGCAGTTTTTTATTAACTTTGTTGTCTCCCAGTGATTCTGCATCTGTTTTCAGGCTCAGGGAAAGTTTTGTTCTACTCCACATCTCATTAGTCATCCTGTCTTTAACTCTCTGTGAGTTCTGCAGAGCGGATTACACCGAATGAGGTTTTACTCTGTCTCTCTTTCTGTTTATCTACCCATGCATGGTGATGTGTTTAGATGAGACTTGTGCTGCCCTGACATACTTCTATTTAGAATCATTATGGTTTGATTTAAGTGACATTTTTTTTTCCTCCAGTGACTTGAAAGAAAACAACAGTGCCCTCTTACTTGTTCTCCAGATATTAATTTGGCGTAATTTAATTTGGAAAACATCTCCAGCAAATTTTCCTGGCACAACCTTTGAAGTGACAATATGAAATAATAAACCCTATTAAATATAAATCACAGGGGCGATGTCAGTGTTGCTATGATGCCTATTTGATTTCCGAGAGAGAACACATGTGATCACTCTCTTTTCCATTTTTCCCCCACCCTCTATCCCACTATTTCACCTTTAATTGAATACGTTTCTGTTGTTGTTGCCAACAGCCCCCCACCCCCCCAATCAACTTCCTCAAGCACGTAATGCATGCAGTAAATAATTCAGATGAAATTAATTTTACAGCACCTTGTTTCCACTAAGCATGCCAACATCTGTTGTCGAGTCACAAGTTTACATTGTTGGTCATTACTTTCCACAATGAGCAAAATGTTTTAGTAAAGCCCCGTGGGAGTCCCTCTTGGATCAGGCAGAGACGACGGTGCTACTGACTGAACCCTCCTTGAACTCTGACAATCAAAGATTGGTTGCAGCTCTTTTGGGGCCTGACTACTGTCTCGCTTCCCAAAACGGCCTGAGACTTAATGTGATTGAGGTATTGGACGGCCTCACTCTTTCAGGAAATCGCTGACCACAATGAAACAGAGCTTTGCTGACTTTTGAAGTGACGTAGTGCTTTTGTTCTGTACAACAGAATAAATCTCACCCTGCTGTTGTTTCACAAAGGCCCGTTGCACTGTGGCTATATAAATAGGCCTTTTATTCAGTTGCTTCTAATTGCCGTAGAGCAAATACTAACAGCACAATATGAAATGATAATGCTCAAGTTAAATCATCAACCATTTTATCTACTGTCAATATACAACATGCACGCTACACATTGTAGGGCTTTTTAATAATGCTTTCCGTACCCACAACTGTTATTTTTTTATGCCGTGACATTAATGATATCTTTCAGAGGAAAGGACCTGCATGTACATGACATATATAATATAGTAGATAGATGTGTGTGCACATCCCAGTGTGCACAGGGTTAAACAGCACATCTCCTTCATTTGCGGCAGGGACAGCTCAGGAAGTAGGCTGTTTATTTGCAGTGGTCCACATTTACACAGCTATGCACTCACAGACCTTCAAAGAAAGGCACATTGTATATTCATCAATTTTGGTACTCATGGGGAGAGAAAAAATAAGCAGACTACTATACATAAATCATTGAGACACAATCAAAAGCAAATACAAACTATATAGAGGGATGTACACAGACAGTCATCAGCTGTGGGCTGAATTGTAAATGCGGACTCTAAACCTCAAACCAATGTTGCACCGGTGGTTATATTAGCTACAGTTGGAAAAAGGGGCTTTAAACGCTAAATTCTCCACAGGCTGGGGCTTTAACAGAGCAGAAGAACAAGGGGAGAGACAGGCTGTGGGTGTTTCTGGAAGCACCTTTCCTCTGAAGACTTGGCTGTAAAATGTGAAGGGACCAAGGACACACCCCTGAGGAGCTCTGAAGTGGTTGTAGCCACCAAGGGGCTCTGATAGCCCTGCTGCTTCTGTGCTCCATCGGCCCCCAAGCAGGTGACAGCGACTCGTCCATGCTCTGGGCCTCTGCCAGTAACAGATGTGCTTAGTCAAATGACTAATTGAAAACCTAAAACAAAATCAGCAGCTTGGCTATTTGGCCTGCATAATAACAGGCCTGTGCTGATAAAGGGAGTGGGAGAAAACACACACACCCCTCTCATCAGCGGCGCCATTAACAATCATGAGCAAAGATGAAAACAACGCTTGGTTTATTCGGCAAATGAAAGCACATAACTAGATGCTGTCCCTGGAGTCCATTTCCAATTTTAATAATACATCAAGGAGCCTAGCCGCAGCAAATGCTACTACGTCGAAAGCCAAAGCATACCAAACTACTTACAGCTCAAGCATCGGGAGACAACTCCCAGAGCTAAGAATTTAGCAAATGCATAAAGGTACACAACATGATAGCTATTAGCTAAATTAAAAGAGCCATTACCAGAGCGGTGCGTGGAATCACTTGCCAGTTAAAGACTACAAACCAAAATTTTCCATTTCAGAAAAAAAAGTCTGCATGTTTGTTTCTTCCCCACCTCATCTCTTTCCATCTTCATCGTGAAAAGCATGCAGCCTGAGCTTGCCTCAAATTATGTGCATGAATAATAAAATACCTTCTAATTAAAAACTGTTGTTAAATATGCAAAAATCTAATGATAATGAGATTGTGCAATACCTTGGAGTAAAGCATATTATAAATTACTTAGAAGTGCAAGTCGGCTTGACCCAAACATTGCATTTTGAAGGCTACTTGCAATATTATGTCTGGGGCATATGGAGCGCGGGGGGGGGGGGGGGGGGGGGGTGCAGCAAACTGTGTTTAGGGCCGCCTCGTGTTTGTGTGCATACATGCACACATATGTCTGTAGATGTGTTTGTGTCTGGCATTATGCATGCGTGTGTGTACATTACCACATGTGTCTGGGTATTAGTATGGGGTTAAATATATGTATGTATGCAAATGCATATTGTGTCTGCTGCATTGATTCACCACGGAAATGTTGGTGCTAAAGCAACTTGAGTTAGAGTATAGGGACAGTGTATTTACCACTATCTTCAAATAAGAGTCAAAGGATAGAAAAATTAGTTTACGGTTTTAAATGTAGTTTCAAAAAAAAGCCTAATCCCTATGTACTGAATTATAGGTCTGCGGCTAGCAGAAGTCACTGCCATAATCACATCATAGACTCTAAAAGTATTCTACATTGTAGATACTGCACACAAAACTAAAAACCTTCGAACCATGACAATTATATTTGTAGTTACTACTGCTAATACTATTTTCAATAATAACAATAAAACAAACACAGGTTGTCTTTGTAGCATGTACTGTATTGTTGAAGAGGACGTCGGGATAGCAGTGATTTTACAAGTATTTGATTTTGTTTCATTTTTACTTGCTTTGGCAGCTAAGCAAATAAATCATCACACCACTCAACAAATCGCAGTCTTTTTTCCCCTGCATGCTTTGTGTTTGGCTTCACATCATCAATCATAGCACTTTTCAGTTGTCCTCTGATTGAGTTGTCTTTACAGCTATATGTGACACCGCCTTTATGTTGCTTAAAGCAGTAAATAAAAATAGAATTCCTCAACACATTTACATGCGTTTTTTTTTTTTTTTAAAAGAGGCAGGCGGCAAATCGAGAAATGACATTTGTCAGTTTGCGAACAGACAATTGTGGATCCATGAAGCAAAAAACAGTTATGAAAAAAAAGTGCAAATTTTAGGTTGGATTATTGTTATTCTGCTACTGGCAATCATGTCCAGTTTGGTTTTCCTGTTGAACAAATAATAACTTCTTATTGTAGAAGATTTTCACGTGGGTTGGCTGGATATTGCAGTAAAAACAAAACATTATTTGAGGTATTTGTAGACAAACATGGTTCCCTGTAGACTCTGTCATGTAGACATGCGATACACATTACTTTTCATAGCCATAAGTTTATTATATTAAGATTCATTATTGAATCATATTTATGGAGATGAGAGTTGGAAGTCAATTGGCGGCAATAATATTCCTTAGCTTTATAAATTCACTTGACACATGCAGAATAGAGCCTGTATTTAATATTCAGCAAAATAAGACTTCACACTGATTGAAAGGTTTGCACTGCACATTGTCAAACATGATTGCTCCATTCTAGGCCAGCCAGCACCGGGAACAATGTGCATATTTCACTTCCAGTCGATAGGCCTTCGCCGTGTTTATTAAAATTTTAACAGGACTCTGGGCTTCGCAGGTTCATCAGCTATTCAAAGCTACTGAAGAAAGCCGCTATCATCTCTCCTTGCATGTTTCTGCCCCCCTTCCACATGTCCCTGACCTTCCAGGCATCCGGAGCATGCCGCCGCTTTAGATGATTCTCCGCCAAATCTTTATGGCCAAATAAATAGCAGCACGTGACTCTGCCCATCACACATTATAATCCTGATTGTTTTTATGTTCAAACCATAAACAAATACTTGATTACAAGAAAAAGGAATAGATCAAGTGACATTATATGAGAAGGCAGCCCAGCCAGTGAAACAGTCATTCAGATTAACCAAGCAAGTGCTTCATTCATGCACACGTCCATGCACAAACACACACAGACAAATGTACATTAAGGAGGGAAGGCCACCAATAATAGAGGAGCTGTGATTCGAATGATATAAAGGGATAAGTTTTTTTTTTTTATTAAGATACAATCAAAGTATTTAAAAGAACATCAGTGAAACCCGTTTTTTGAATGCAGAGGAAACAGCTTTTCCCGTTGTGTCCTGATATCTACATACATTAATTGTTTATGCCATATCTAACCTCCTTGTTTTCATCGGGGGGGATTATTGTGGCTTTCTTGAGTTATTTATCATTGTCCTCTCACAGTTGTTCAAGTGTCTTGGTTTGACTTATCAAACGAGGTAAACACGCCATTGATGTGAAAACTTGACACAACAATGTGGTGACGTCAAACAGGCTCATCCAGAGTCAACAGTGAGCCTAGAGGCCCCTTTGATGTTAGAAAGGCAGCGTGGAAAACAAAGGGCTTTTGGTGAGGTAGGATGAAATGCTTGCATGTGTACGTACTCTATATGTACTGAGGTATGTACTTTGTCTTTGTATGCGTCTGTAGGAGAGAGCAAGACAAAGGGAAAGAAGAGGAAGAAGTGGGGGAATCTGTGTTTCTGTGTGACTGAGAGCAAGTGAGTGAAATTGAATGTGTGTGTGCACACATGAAACTCATTTCACCCAGCTCTCAACTTACATCCTTCATCCAGCAGATGAAGTGAGTGAGAAAGTGGCAGTTCTTTGGCAAATAAAATCGGGTTCATGCAAAGCCAGTATTAATTTGGCTTTTCCGTTGGAATGAAATGTTTTTGTTTTGGGAGGAAATTGCCCTGAGCAGTAATGAATTTCCCCCCTCTGTGCGACGTGGCACCATAATTTAGCAGAGCGATAGATCACATAGGCTGACGATTTGAGTGTGCATATATTCTAATAGAAAGCTGATAAATATTAAATGTGCGACATTTAAAAGAGGCTCATTTTCCCAGCTTTTAGTGCAGAGAGAGCAAAATTTTTCATAATGGCTGCTGGCAACATGAGACAGGGAGAGAGAAAAAAAAATAACACAACAAGCATTATTGGGGCCAATATTTATTCACACTGATATATCCAAATGAGTCTGTTAGCAAAAGAGATATCAGAGAGGCAGTGAGTAGTTAGTTTTGCAAAGCTCAGAGCTCTCTGGCATATGACAATACCCGCTGCTGTGTTTCAAAGCATCGATCACCCGTCATCACAAACCCGTGGTGATTTTGCCTTCTTCCTTTTGTGTTGAAATGTTTACACGGCCACTCTCTTGTTGTCGTTGTGATCAGTTCTTGCTTTGGTATAATGTTACAGTCAAAATATGCCAGTGTTTGTCTGCTAAAACAGCTCTCAGTTGTCTATGAAGGAAAAAATTGTCTCTTCAAAACATGTCAGACTCTTTTTTTGTTGTTTGGAAATTAGTTTTGGACACCAGGATGTATTTGGCATGCTTTGATGTGTTGGCATATTCCTTTTCATGTCATCTACGTGGTTAAACACATTTACAAATCAACGCAGATACTTTCTGGATGAACAGCTGGAGTGTCAAAAACAAAGTAATCAAAGCAGCTGCAGTAGCTTTTGTGTTTCGGTGTTATTTGTAGTAATTTCACACATGATTTTGGAGCGCTGCTGTACAGAGTTTTGTTGAAACACTGATTTAAAAGGGAATGCTGCTCAATTTAAGACTTAGTGCCTCATTTTAACAACACAGTTAGAAACACAGACCAGTGCAAACTCTTGGATATATGAGCAACAACAAAGATTCAAACTGAGCATTACTGTAGGAACATGAAAATGTTCAGCGTATTTTGTTTTTAGTTTATTTTGTGAGTGTTCTAGCTCTGTTCAGATAGATCGAATCATGCGCCCACACCCAAATTTGCAAGTGAAACAATAGTTTACATGATTGCAAAATTCAACGGATGTCATTAGAATTCCTGATTCATCACTATCCTGTGACAGTTATGAAACATTTCTGGTCTCACCACTATGAAACCTAGCCCTATCAGTTATATAATGAGAATGAATAATGGTGCTGCACCTGTTAGAAAAAAATGTACGTCATAAATTATCAATTAGATCTATACAAAAGCACACATGCTTTATGTGTGTTATTTGGTTTTATGTGAATTAATCAAGATCCACGCGTGAATCACCTCGTATATGGGCGCTGCACTTGTCCAAAGATTTCCTTCAATTTATTGACTGCAGACACACCCTGTCCTGCTGCCTTCAAGCAGCTGCAGAAGTTTAACTAGCAGAAGTGAAGGTCTTCATAAAGTTCACAGGCAGTAAGAAGCAACCTTAGCTTGAATGCTTCACTGGCATTGCACGATGATTACATCAAAGCTTCTAATTTTTAGTGATGATTTAAATTTGTCTACAAAGGTGCAATGTCTGGAACACACTGGACAGCATGTAGATATTAAACAATAGTTTCACCTCAGTATATATTATGTTGAGGTCATCTGCACATATATAAGAAGAATATTGTTGAATCAAATGTAGAAATTGAGCTATAAAACAGAGGTGAACAAATCAAAGGTCAAGTGAGCCTTGTATCAATTAATTATGAATTCTACAAAGAAGAGGACTGCTGATTGAAAAAGCTACTTACTGACCTTTGCTTAGGCTTTTTTTCCCCCCCTCAGGGTGCTTTTTGCTGCCTAGGAGCTTACACCACATTTATAGTACTTTTTATTTTATCTGTGCTGATACCGCTGCCACTCCATGGCTCAACCAAAGCAACCATATGCTATCCAACACCACACTGTAATCACTGCGTCAATGGCTGGAGCCAAAACTACTTGAAAGCAAACATTAATTAAGTAAAAGAAATAATCAAGACAAGCTGCAATGTTGATGAATTTGTGCCATTTTCAACTCAAATGACTCTTCTCTCTTGCCATAGCATTACAGGGCTATGATGAGCACATTCTGACAACGCATTTGTCAGATATTACCATCTCTTTTTCCCTCTGTTTCCCATCTCACCTTCTTCAATCTCCATTTACAGCAGCAATGGACCTCATCGACGCAAACCATACTGCCTGTGTCGCTCTAAATGGTGCCTAATTCCAGATTACAGAAACCTATGGGTAAAATGATATTTCTTTTGTCTGGTCCAAGAATAGAGGCCTGGGAGCTTCTGCAAGCATCATTTAGCCTGGCTAAATTACCATGACAAGGAGATGAGCAAACGGACAGTGCCTTGGCTTATCTGGGAAAGAGTTGCACTTTAAAAGGGCTTTAATGGAACCAATTATTAGGAGGATCTCTTCACCGTCTGCTCCTAGTGCCACTTGATTGTTCTCGTTATAACGTCCCTTCTTCCCTTGACAGAGCTGGTCACCATCCCCACGGCCACTCTTCATCTCTCTCTCTCTTGTGTAGTGATGAGAAGGTCAATAGACTACTCTTCACAGTTCTTGAACCTTTTCCATATTTCTTAATTAGGCCAGGCTGCATGTAAAAATGAACCTGATAGGCTGGTACTTTCTGCCACTTTCTCTCTCGCAGACACAGACACTCATGCACATGTGGAACATATTCACACCTCATATTGTGTTCACCAGCTAAGTCTGACTGGATACTTGATGTTCCTCACAAGTAAAGGCAGACTGTAGAATACATAGGTGGTGTCTGGTGCTTCAATTCATACACTTTACACTTGACCAAAGCTGTCAGTTTGTGCTGTCTCCAGTTGGCATTCCACAAACTTAACATCTGACATCCGGGATGTGCTGGACAACACATCCTCAGTTTCAGGGGGCTGTGGGGGGTGAACACACCCTTACCATAATGTCAGTGGAAGGAAGGATGGAGAGAAACAGGCAGCAGTGGAGAACAGAGGAAAAGGCCATTAGAGCCGTTGACATTTTGTTCATGCTTGAAATCCTCAAGTTGTTCTACTGAGAACCAGTCGATTCGAGTACTAATTAGCAATCAGAAGAGTGTCATGGCTCCACCAGTAATTGTGCATGTGCATGTGTGTGAAGTTATCCCACACTTGGCCTTATGTGGGTACTGTTCCTCCCCTCCCTGCCTCTCCCCACACTCAATTCAGCCACCACTGCAATATAAGTCATAAAATTTACAAGCGAGAAACTCTTTAACAAAGCAAAGATTGGGGGAAAAACCAGCATCACCAGAGTCCACTTAGACTCTCTTGTTTCCACGTCCATCACAAAGCCACTATTCTGTTTGCATAATTCCACATCTTTGCTCCACTTTCCAAGCTATTGTGTTTTAAGAAGTAGTTTGAAGAGAAAAGTGTTTTCTCGCAGGTCACAATCTCCAGTCATTTGTCCAAGATGCATTGAGTGGCTAGTGTAAGACAATGCATTGGATTTTTGACAGTAAGCTGTAATTGAAGCCGTCTCTAAAGGAGAACCAAGATGCTAGGTGAATGCTGGTAAGGCTGAAGATGAAAACACACGACCTAGTATTACCACCACCGCACAGTCACCTCAGTGACCTCAGAGTGAGGCCGCTGTCTCACTCTGCTCAGCTGGAGAGGTGTTTCGTGATAAAACTTTACTGGCTGTTGAAAAAAATAATGCACAACTTTCCCCAGTTAGGAACACAATCTTTCTGGTTACATTGTTGCACTTCTTCTGTCAGTATCACATAGAGTCAATTTTCTTAAATGTGTAATAGTCTGAGTATTTTTTCCTCATTTATTTTATACACATTCCTTAACTATATATTATAGGCAGTCAGATCTCAAGCAGACCCCTGGTATCTTAATAGCAGACCTACTGGGTGGTGATAGTAGCAGCACAAGTAGCTAAAGAATTCAATGTTCAGTGTTTACAGAGATGTTACCAGCAGCTCCTGCTACCAAATGACCCAAACATTATTCTGCCTCCCTGTTGCTTGCATGTTTTTCTTTGGCTGGGAGAGAATTCTTCACTTTTTTTGTTTGTTTTTTTGGTTTGAATTCATTGTTTTCACACTACCTTTTTGGTGACAGTTCAGTGGAGAGAAGGTGAAGCCATAGAGGGGGTGTATGTCATGGAACTTGGTGTGAATACCCTGTGTTATCAGCTTTCTTTTGCTTTGTCGACAGAGAAGAAATGGGGCTAAACATTATTCTGCTCCGTATCTTAGGGTCAGAACATGGCAAAATTACTCAAGTACTGGCAAGCAGTCAGTCATAGAGGCAGCCAGACACACTCTCAGTAAGTGCAAGTCAAAGTGACAGCACAAAAGGTTGCTTTACAAAGCGTTTTCTGTTTCAGGCATGTGTGTCTTTTGCTTAATTTATGGACCTGCTGTTTTAGGGCATTTTAGATTAGTCTGTACTGGGGATATCTCATTACATGTCTCACTGTGTGGGGCTCATTAAAGCTGTGAACGAGCCGCCTCTGTCGCCCTCTCATTGGCCTAAGGTGCAATAACCGCCAATCAGGCGACTTGGAGCTGTTTCAGAATGCAGGTACATTAAACTGGCTTTGCATCAAGTTAATACACAGGGTCTGTTTGGCAGTGCCGGCTTGATAGTGTGATTCATCTCTGATGGCTTTTAGAAAACACCATAAAAATATATTCTGGTAATGACTCAGATGTCGTCAAGAGAGTGGGCTGATGGTGTGGTTAAATGCATGAATGCATGCTTGTATTATTTTCAGTATGTGTTGGATCTATGGTGGCAATTATGCTTTCATTTCCACTCAGCTGCACTGTGTGTGGTACTAAGCGTCAACCAAGTCATTAAGTTGGAGTTTGGACTAAGGAGTAGCTGAGTCCTATGTGTTTGTGATTGTGTTTTTCTAAGGTTTATGGTCTGTATTAGAAAAAGACAGTTGGGTCAGAGTCACAGTATATAACTTGTGTGTGTGTTTGTGCTTACAACCTTTTTGTGAGGACCGATTTCAAACATGCTTTGTGAGGACATTTTGGTTGCTTTCATGTCTGCAGATTGAGTTTTAAGTAAATTTTGGGGTAAGCATTAGAAATAGGCATGTAGTTAGAAATATGAACATTATTATTAGGGGCTATAGGCACTGAATTAAAGAGCACTCTTTAGAGAGGTGGGACAAAATTTTACTACTGTAATATTATTTCATCATTACCTCTGACAATACCAAAACACTGGCACTAAGATTGATATTTTTATTAAAAACATGCAGGCAGTCTATACGGATTCCCATAACTAATTTGGCTAAACAGAGTTACTACTTCTTGTCTACTTGAGGTGGCACTCATCAAGTGAATGAGGATAAAGTGAAAAGAAGTTAACTAGCCTGCAGAGGAAGAAACTCACAGGAGAATGACGAACAGCATGGAAAAGCAAACCGGAGAAAAAGTTTAGTTGACACATTAATAAAGTTGAATAATAATAATACACCCACATACTGAGGCCGTTAAAGGGGCATCTGGAATTCTTCAGTTACACCGATACCCTGATGCATCATGATTGTCATGTAATATATGGAGTATCGTTGTATGGTGGGCAACTTATGACAGTAGTGACTCACTAATGACTCTGATTTCCACCCCTGCTCTTTAGTATTGTGATACAAACATGTCTGTGTGTGTGTGTGTGTGTACGTGTGTGTGTTTTTGCAATTTTTAGTTGGCTGCAAAAGTGTAATTACTGTCTGCATTTTTCTTCATGTGAAGTTCAATGCAAGCTGACATCTTTGCACCTGAGTAAGTGTCTGTAATCCATATACTTGTAGCATAACCTGCAGTAGCGCGTTTGTGCATACATTTTTAGATTATATTTGCGTACGTGCTTGTCAGTGTTTTTGTGCTTGCATATGTATTCATATCTCTGCCTCCGTGTATGTGTGTGTATTGTATTGTGTCCATTTGGCTCCTTGGAGGACGTGACCTGTGTGGGTAAGGACAGTGTTAAGGGAGGTAAATTGGGAGGAGGCCAGCATTCTCATTAGCAGGGCAGATGTGAGGTCGCTCTGACCAGATTGCTAGCCGCTTCCTTAAAAAAACAGCCCACCAATGGCCTGGCGTGAGACTTACGAAGGGGGAGCTGGGGCATGGAAATGTCCTGTGTTCCTGACATATTGTGAGTAGCCACCAGACAGGGGAAAGCCAGCAGTCTTAACCCACCTCAGAGGCCACTGAACACTGCCCCCCACCTCCCCTTCTTCACAACAACATCCTTGTACAAGAACGATGGTCAAAAATAACACAAGCGGAAAACTGCAATGAGGTGCTACTTTATCCCTCCTGGACCCCTCCTGGGACGATTAGCAATCCAAACTGAAAGAGAAAGAGACAGACGGAGAGGGAGGGAGAGAAGGTGGGCGAAGGAGAGAAGAAAGGACAGGCATGGAACCAATTTCACCACAATTTTCATCCCTTTAGAGATGCTTGTTCATGAAAGCCCTTTAGAACAACAGATTAGGTAATTACAGACCGAAGGCCAAATCATAATCTCCAGTTCCTTTTCTTCTTCTTCTCTCTAATACTAAAGTCAAGATGGCTGCCAGTTTTAGGAGCATGTGAGGTGAGATTTTGATGAGGGACTGCAACTGGCTTTCAATGAAATATGAAATACATGCACTGCACTTTTTAAAGTAATTAATTAATCATGTTTTGCACCATCTGTTCTTTAATATTACATTCATAAAAGAGGGAATATTTAGCCTGTGTGTTAGAATTTAATGCGTTAGAGTTAAGACTATGTAATGACCAATAATTAAACACAACACTACTGAGTCATTCTAAAGTGGCTGAGGGCATAAAGAGAAAATGCCTTTTTGTCTGTGCATTATAATCACTCACTCAAGCAGTAGGGGTGAGTGGGATTGCTTATCAGTGTAACAGTGCTAATGGCTGCGTGTCTGGATGTGAGTCACCAGCTAGAATCAAGTAGACAGGTCACACAGTCAAGCACGGAGCAAGTGCATGGAAAAGAGGGGTCAAGGGCGAATAATTCGCTCAGCCGCTCTTTTTGAGATGACAAACACGTGCTCCTGCCAGAAGGGAACCATTAAAAATAATTTACACAAGCTTTATGTTGGCTGAGCTCTTTTTGATGCAGTGTTTCCCCTGGCAATTATGGCTATGGCGCAGCTCCAGCCATATGGCCAGCCGGGCAGTGGGCCGTGAGGCTCAGGAATACCTGGGTGGTTAATTAAGAGCTGTTGCCAGGGCCATAGGAGGCCAGTCTCAGATCTTCCACACACCCCCACCGCCACCACCACTGTCTCAGCTAACACTCTCACTTCCTCCTCGAGCAGACCCTCCACTGTGACCTACTGTTGTCTCAACTGGCTCACAAGCAGCAGCCACTAGGGACAGGGAGAGGCCACCGGTAATTATTTGAGATAACATCCCCCGAGTTGAGGTGGGATATGTGAGTGAGGAGAAAAACTATGAGCTGTGTTGTGTTGGTGTTTTTCTGTCTCTGGATGTCTGCGCACACGCACCTACACATACTAGTGTGCACACTCACCTAAGTGTGAATATGCTCCAGAGCATAAAGGTCAACATTTCCACCTTCCTTCTCGAGTGAGCATAATGTCGCTTTAGAATGGAGGACAGCGTAGCCACATTTTACATAAATACCTCATTTTGCATTCAGACATTTACTGTACTCTACTCTTGGTCACCAGACCAATTTGAATAAACCATTCTGACTTGTCAGGGAGCACTTGCCTCACTTTGATTGGCATTTACATTTCTCAGTGACTGCAAAAAGTAAACATGAATCCAAAACATTGGGCCTTAATAAAAATTAAAGTGTATTGTCATAAAAAGGACTGTAATAATAAATATACACTGTGTTTTTGTATAATGAGTGAAAACCTTTGCTGCATGCAAATACCCTAAGGAGAGTGACAGAGGGTCAGACTACACATCACTTGCTGTCTAGAACATCAGAGTTATGGCACATACACGATTCTGGATCACATGATGTTGTCATAGCCAGTGACTGTTAAAATATTTGCTGAAGGCAGATGATAATCCACAGAATTTCAAACAAAAGCCTCTGCAAAACTTGCAATGATTTTTGGTTCATGTCTTCCTTTATCTATTGACCCTATTGCATTATCATGGTTTGTGTTGTCATAACATATAGCTTTGACCTTGGCTGAGGTCTTCACAAGCCCCCTGTCTAAACATATTGATATTCATAAAAGCACTATCACTCTATCAATCTGCTAGACAGAGATCTAATACAGTATAATGAAGCAATAATGAGGAATTTTCTCTTGTTAAAATGTCATTTATGTAATGAATAAAAGATGATGGGTTCAGCTGTCTCTGCTTTGTTCTCAATCAGTCTTTCTTTCTCCCCCCCCCCTTCTTTTTGCTCTGGCCTGTACACTAACAATGGCGTCATTGGCAGACATTGTCCCGATAATCAGCCAAAATTGCTTCATGTTTCCACTGTATAAACAATCATTAGGATGTTGTTTTGTTCATTCGCTTCGCCTCAGCCTTTCATTTGTGAACAGTGGCTGCAACGAAAACACTGACAGCTTCTAATCTAAATCTGTGATAGTTCAGAATGTCCTGATTGTGACAGCATAGCAAGGCAAATACATTTGTGACTGTGCCTGTGTGCGCAAGTGTTTGTGCCCAACTATATATGTGTGTGTGTGTGTGTGTGTGTGTGTGTGTGTGTGTGTGTGTGTGTGTGTGTGTGTGTGTGTGCGTGTGCGTGTGCGTGTGCGTCAGGAACCCCCTGCTGACTTTCCACCTCGTCTCCATATTCCTTTATAGGAAATGTAAATGGATACATGATTATCTTTACACGGACTCAAGCAGGAAATGGGATCCTACCCTTCACTGTGACTAAAGAAGAGAGGGAAATGTTATGGTACACATAATAAATGATTTATGCGTGTAGAGTATGGCATCTTTTCCTTGATAACCTCTCCTGTGTGTTTTACGTGCTCCCTTTTCAACTGAGATTCAACAAGGTCCCAGTGGTGCAGTGTTCTCTCCCCGTACCTTTCTAAACAATAAACAGCATTATCTGTTGGCCTGTCTGCGTTCAGTTTGCAGCCATTTACACTGACCTGGTATCTTATGGTAATAAATCCCAGTGAGTGAAAGAAGGATGATATACTTGATGCTGAATAATTGGTCATTTTGGTTGCAGGCTCCCCTGCTTCACATTATAGTGATAATGAAGGCCTGCTGAATATGGTGATCAGTGTGTGTGTGTCGGATATGTGCATCTGTCATCTGCATGCATGCGACTGTGTGCGAGTGTGTGTGTGTCGCAGAGGTGTCTCCTGAGTCAGGGATTATTGCTGATAGATTATTTCTTCAGCCCCCTCGTTATCACTGGATCAAACAGACATGTGACCCGCACTTCATCACTCTATTCATCCTCCTCTTAAACTGAGCTCTGGAGACCTGCAGAGAAGGCTGCTGGAACTGAATATATAGGGCTGAGTTGAGACCAGGGGCCCATAATACTGCTGCACTGGGACCCTTTTGCATAATTATAAACCCTTGCCAGGACTGCGTGTAATATATCTTTACCAGCATTAGGAATTTAGTTATACAGCAGAAGAAACCCCATTTGAAAACAGGGCATGTTGTTATTTTAGAGCACTTTTCATTTATCTGAATCATTCTGTTTGGAGTAAAACACTGGATGTTTCAAAGGAGGCAGTTCTTTAAAATGTTATTTTCATCTTTTTCATACTGCTCTGGCCTCTGCTGTCCAGACTCATGTTCCAGTCGCTGTTATTACGTGATATTGTCGTCACCTGTCCTCATTACTAGTTGAAGGACAGGCCCTTTGATGCTCATTAGTGAGTGCCCCTGTGTCAGCAGTACAGACTAGTCATAGAGAGGAGGTGGGAGCTGCCGCTATGAGAGACTGTGATGTCAGCCAACCTGTGTATACCATGACAGTGGTGACACCCGGCCAGTCCTGCTTTTGTCAAGGGCCCCTAACGAGGTCATCACTGTCCCTGAGACAGGGGTCACCCTTACATTTGACCCCCGTCCCTCCCCACGCTGTAATGTCAACAGCTCCTCCCGTCACCTGCCCCGTGGTGTCCCTACGCTGCTCTCCCTCATTGGCTGGTGGCATGCCGAGCTGTCACACAAGTGGGCAGTGTGTGTGGAAATCAAGGTGGGCTGATGTCTTTTAATGAGACAGACGTAGAGCCCCGCTAATGTCCCCGCCTTCGTTAGGCAGGACCCAGCTGCAGCCTGTCAGCCTCCTTGTTAAGCTCAGCCCTGGTGGGACGGCCAGGCAGGGCAACGCGGCTGTCGCTCTGTCTGTCTGTCTATCAGATGGTCAGCTTCTCTCCTCCCCTCTCCCCTTGGTGGACCTTATAGTCTCCAGGGTGGAAAGCAAGCACTGTCTGCCTGATGGCATTGTACTGTATGTCAGGGCTGTACTCTCTGCTGCGCTCCCCGGATCCTGGGAGGTGGTTGGCTAATGATTCGCCAACAGGGCTTTGGGGCGCTCCACGGCATTTTGTTTCCTGATTAGAATGCAGCGGCGGCCTTTGTCAACAGCGATGTCAGCCGCTGTAAGGACAAAGCATTGTTACCAGGAGCATAATTAAATCTGTTTCCTGTGAATCTGCCACCTGTGTTGACCAGGCAGTCAGGGATTCAGGAGAATTTTTTCGCCTCCCACTCTGTGTTTTGTGTTTATGCTCTCCCTCCTTCTACCTCTGTATTCGTTGCTAGTACACTGTGTAATAGAGACAGAAAAAAATTTGCATTTTTTGAGGGCAATGCAAACAGTAGCAAACACAAATTAGAAAAATAAAATCACAAGCTTTTACTCATGTTACACTATTTCTTCCTCAAATCACATTTAGTTTAAACAATAGAATTTAACAAACTCCCCCTTAATAATTTACAAGTTTTATATTCATAATGTAATCATTGTTTTCTATGGATATGCATAAATGTAAATTATACATATACATTTCCACATTTACATTAGATTTCATATATATTTGTACGCACATATATGTTTTTCATCTATTGTTACAAAAGACTACAGTTATCTGTCTCATCAAATACACAGTGACATGTGAGAGCTAGCTAACCAGACCATTAAAAGCAACAGCAGTCCCTGGGATATGGACTGGTCAGAAATTAATTGGCCCCATGGCTGTTTGAAAGTGCAGAGAAAACAACTCCATGGAGTGTATCAGGATTTCCCACATAAAATATGTCAATTTTCCCCGCTCATGCCAGTCGAGCAATAATGACCCCATGGTGCTATAGAGTGGTGTGACAACACAAATGACACTACACTGTGTGCTAATGACATGGGATGTAGTCGCTGGGTAAACATGGCAATTAAACAACAGTCTCAGGCTGAGTAGGGCACACATAGAACCTTCACAGACCCCATTGTGTCTTTGTCTTAGCGTGCTCGCTCTCTTTCTCTGCTTCTGTCTCTCTCTCTCTGCAAGACATTTGCATGCTGGAGGCATAATTGGCTGGTCTCATGGTGGCGGTGGCAGTATTCCTAGAACGAGGACATCTCAATGCACCTCACACGTCCTCACTGTCACAAGGCTTGCTGCTGAAAGCCTTCCTGACACAAACACAGCAACACAGAACGCTCCCACAATGGCAGCCATGTCTGCTCCCACTCAAACTACACCCTGTGACAAGAAGGAGCTGAACTAAGCACATTTCTCTTCCCCCCTTGCAGTTTCCAAAGTTCAGGATTACCGTCAGCATGCAGGAGCTCTGCTGGAGAAGTTTTTTGCTCTATGAGATGGCTGTGTGAGAGAGTTTGGAGGGTGACAGCCAAGCTGTAGCAGTTTGCTGGAGGAAACTCATGTTGAGTTTGGGTATGTAGGCATATTTGAACATGGAGTAACTTATAAGTGGCACATTTTTATGTGCATGCTGGACTGAATTCTGAACTCTTGTCAGTTGCAATGTAACACACAAATGTGATGCATGTTTCCCATTTCAGAAGAGACAAATAAATATATAAATGCATTTAAACATATACATATATGGCACGGTTAAGACTCATCCATTGTCACAAATACACAATATTACATATTTGAATGACCGACTGTGCAGATATACATTAACAAATGGCTGCACACAGGTGACACAGCTGAGTGCCACTGTGGCCACCACTCTCCCCATCACATTGATAGAGTACCCCTGCCAGAGCCTTATTTCATTCACCCGTGGAACAATTAGCAATGCTGAGCAGTTTTGCAATTAACAGCCTCATAACTGTCACATGCCCCAATTTTAAATCAGCAGGAGTAATATCTGTTTTAGAGCAAAGTTTAATTACAAAGTGAAGCATTTCCATTGCAGCGATTACCATTTTTAAATAGCATTATTATAACTTTTTTTTTTTTTTTGAATACTACAACCACTACAGTCATGTCCCCTGCCTGCATCTAGAGATTCTTTTTGGCAGGGTTTGTGTGTAACTGTCACACCCATATGGAGAAATTACTCAAATCTGATAACAATGCATTCTGAGCTTGGCTTTACCCCTGAGTGGTGATAGAGAAATAAAGTTTTTAGGTGACTGAATGAGTGACTGCCAGTGCCAGAGGAATAGCATTCACTTCAGGCTTGACATTCTCCATCAAACCACAGCATACTCTTGTGAACAAACAGTCTGTCTAAAACTCTAAATGGGCTCAGTCAAAATGGATGCTAGAGCCCAGTCAAGGCTTAAATCATCTTTCTGTTGAGCTCAAAAGAGAAGCGTTGAAGCCAGAAAATAGAAGAGCCGGGCTGATGGAATCTGGCGCAAACACATTCCCACCTTTCCAATCTTATTTTCGTCTCTTGCCTTCTGCCTGGTTCCCTTGCAGAGGCTTAGTGTACTTTTTGTGTCCCAGTGCGTACAAAGTCTATCAGAATGCATTTGTTTCAGGGAGCCCCCATTCACTTTCAAAGGGTTAAACAGACCATTCACCGGCCTGTCAACATTCCCTGGCCCGCCTCGCGGAAAAGTCTGCTCGAGTTTTGTTCCCGATCAACACTTGTCTCCTCGGCCCGTTGTTGCTCGCGTCGTGTAATATCCATGACAATCGTGTTGGGCTTTTCAGGGGGCTCTGTAGCACCCATTCTGTGGGGCCACTTTCAGGCCATAAAGAGCTTTATTTGTGTGGATTTGAAAGAGTCATGTGAAGTGCCCTCAGGCTGGAATCCTCTTCAGCGGGTCACCACTGTCTCAATGGGCTTCACACTCACAGGCAACCATCAGTACTGCCCTCACGTTCTTATGAAGCAACATCAACGCCATTGCTGCAAGAGTTCTGTAAGTCCTCTGAAAGGTGCATTATAGGCAGAGGCAGAGGCGGGGGAAGACGATGAGGAAAGAAGGGTGATACAGGGGGAGAGAAAAAACCCTGGGAGGAAGATAACAACCCACAGAGGCAAGGGTAAAGAGCAAAAGTAAAGGAGAGGAACATTTTTTTTGGCTTGGATTAGAATGGCGAGCACAATATTTAAAGCTCTCCATTTAGCTGGATGTCTAACCTCATCAGTACCAGAACCCCTCTGACTCCCCCAACCTGTCTGTGTAAAACACACACCTGAAGTGTATGGACAAACACAAACCACACAGCACCCAGAGGCACTGCAGGCCGGGGCGTGGGAAGTAAGAGGGGTCCAATGGCGTATCTATTTTCATGGACCATATGGAAATTCTGTTGTGTGTGCAGCGGACGCGTTAGATGGCGGTGACCCTAGCGACAGTGTGTGTATGCTGAATGGTAAACAGTGTGGAGAGGGGCGTCACCCTGACCCCCAGCATATGGGTCTCTATTCTGAAGGAGGGTTTTCACAAACACAGCCATGCTGCCAGGCAGACCCTTGGGACTTTGATTTGTTAATGAATTGCTCTATTGACTTGCATCTTTGCTTGCATCATTAGAAGACACCAACAACACTCCCTGTTTTCTTTTTTTTCTCCTCCTTTATTATTCCACCCTGATCTTATGCACAGAGAGGAAGATGTGGGCAGAAGGAGGGGGTATTACAGAATGCTATTGTATGTTTGACTTAAATCTTCAGGCTTGTCATCTGTTTCCCCCCTCTTCTGTGGCTTCCATTCTTTAGGCCAGCTAATTTGTATTGTGGCAATTTAAGACAACTCTCCAGTGCTCAGTGATGCAAGAGAACAAACCTAATGTCCCACTCCCGCCCCCCCAAACCGCACACCCCCATTTCAGTGAGGCCATGGCCCAAGACCAGCCTCCTCTAAATCTATTTCCCAGTCCCTCCCCAGCCCTCATTACCATGTGGAGACAATAATGGTTTTGTCAGGACGATACCTGCTTTACAAGTAGCAGATTATTGTGTCCCGCCAGTGTTAACACAACAAGTACAAGCCCTCTGTCTGTGGCCATTCCACCGGCTGTCAGCACTCATCCATAATGGCAGTGTCACACCATAACACACGGCACACAAAGACGTGTGACCCTCCAGCTACATGCACAAAGACATACAGGCTCTATAAGAGTTACACAACATATGGCTACAGCATTATGGCCCACGGTTCTTCCACAACCCGCCACTGAGCCAAAAACGTCCTGCCCTTTGTCCAGAAAATGTGTTGCCCCCGGCTGCTAGGCCACACAGTGCCATGGTTGTGCACCAATTACACCACACTTTACCAGGAGTGCCATCTGTATGCCAAATGGGCCATTCTGTCTGGGCATTCTGGACTGATAGGTGTGAATTTTACAGCCCTAAGATTGTATTAAAGGCAGCAGGAGTCTTGTATGTTTGTGCACGTATGCATGTTTTTATTTTTTTTTCTGTTCACACATACTCATACTGCATGTGGCTTTTTTCATACTGTATAAAAGGTGTGTAATATAATATTAAACATGAATAACAGTGTTTGCAGTTCTGCTGTTGGGGGCACCATCACCTACAGCAAACAAAAGCAAATAGAGGCAAAGAAAACTGTCCCATATCTAATCTTGTTGAACTTCCAGTGACATCGGGAGACATGAGCAATTTAAAGGGAGTTTTTCATTCCTAAACCAACACAATGGAGAATGTGTGTTTTACTGAGGCTAAGGGCTTTTATCAAGTCCCTGTGTAGATGTCTCAGTGGCTCTATTGACAATGCCTCTGCTTACACAAGAGGAAGTGTAGCAGACTTTGACAGCCTTTTATCACTGCTGCAGACATTAGGAGTCATCACAGGAATTGTGATACAGTATTTTTTTTATCAGCAAAGGAAACTGCTGATATTTTTAGAAAAAAAAGTTAGATGATGTTTGTTCCATGTGTGCCAATACACTTCCTTCATTTGGAATACCAGCAGGGCTGTATGACATGATGACAAATTTTTAACTGAAATCCAAAAGCATGGGTACAATGGATTCATTTTTGCAGCTGTAAATTTATAATTTTTCCCTTTTTTTCAGAAAAATTAGAGTTTTAGGCATTTAATATCCTACATTCACATGAATGTTTATTTCATATCTTAACAGCACATAGATTTTTAATACATTAAAATTGAAAGAGTTCCAGAAAAACATTATCTTCTTTTTTTTTCTAAAATCAATTCCTAAATTAAACAAGTATCTATTTCATAATGTGACATAATGTGAAGATTAAGTACCTGCATCATTATCATAATTTAAGTCACACAGTGGCCTATCCAATGCTTAATATCGCTATAGGTGGTTCCACAAAAAGTAGCTCTCCTCAAATCCTTTAGATGATGATGTTTGTAGAATTTGGCACATGCATGTAAAATCCATATACAGTAAAAAATAGCAAAATAAAAAATCTGAAATAATACTGAGTGCACCAGTAGAAAAAAGGCCTAATTATTTTTTTAAATCATCAAATTGTGTTACAAAGAAAAGCAATAATATTGTTTATCCTTTCATTATAATTGTTTGCAAATTCTTTACAGTCAGTGAACGTAGCGCAGATACAATGGAATAAAGTTTTTTGAGAGCAAACAATGTTTTCTAATAGGCTCTTGTGAGGCAAAAATGTTGGCTGAACAAACATCCTCACTTTCTTAGCACCAATTGTATTTTAAGGCATTTTGAAGCATTCCTATAGAATCAGTATTATTACTGTTACAAATTTCTGTGAATTTATAAAAAAGACAGTGGCCTTATGTGACTGACTTCAGATTGCCAAATTTAGCTAGCTACCATTGAATACTGTAAGTTAGCTGATATAGCAACATACAGTAACTCTGTCAGACCACATTACAAGGAAATATTACATGTCACATTACATTATATATGACACCAATTAGTTGACTGTTAAATGTTATTCATTGCTGGTAGGCCCTGACTAAGAGATATGACAGAACTCATAATGACATCTATGTGGGTAAATATCAGTAATGCTGTTGAGTAGTGTACTCTACAGGGTCAGGCCAGTGTATATTTATGTATACCTGCGTGTACTGACAGCACTAAAAATACTTTCCTGACTGATTGATGTGAGCCTCTGTTTAAACAGTATGTGTCATTAGCAGTAGAGAGATGAACTTATTTAACTTGTGAACACCGGCTGGCTGAGGGAACTTCCTCTGACTGTATATGTGAGGAGGCAGTGGGTCAGCTGAAGCAGCTTCCTGCCCTCTGCAGAGTGCTGGACGCCTGCTGTGTTGGTATAACATGGCAGGCCAGGTCCATTGTCTGTAAAGAGGATGTGCTCTGGTGTTGTCTCGGCTTCGGACCAGGACACAGAACGTATGACGCACAAAAACTCTCACTGGGTAAACCCACGTAGTCAGGGTGGAGCGTGCCACTTGTGCTGGAAATTGCAGCTTGACATGGTGAGGTAATGTGCAGTGATAGATGGATAACTAATGTCTAACAACAAGAAAAGGACACATTTGGAATGTTATTGAGGATGTTATTCATTTCTAAATTGCCTTTTTTTTTCCATAGACCAAAATATTAATAGCATTGTGTTAAAAGCAGGATTTCTAGCTGCCCTTTACAAAACCTGCCATAAAACGCAGTTTTCCTTCAAATACTTGTTTGTAAAAGAATGCCAGATAAGTCTTGAGTCTTGAAACAATTTCTTAAAAGTAGTTTTATTATCATTTCAGCCATTTTTTGGTAGTACAGCACATAGTGATACACAACAACAGCCCCCCAGGACCATGGTGGTACATAGGACAACACAGATATGAGACTACACAGACATAACGAAGACAAGACAAACCTACACAGGACTACATTAACAGGCTTATGTGCATGAGACAATACAAAGTTTACAAAAACCAGACAATAGACACTTTAAATAATAGTGCAGTTGTGGTCAAAAGTTGTGATATTTTCAAATCATGCAGAAGATGCAGCTGCTAATGATAGTCTCTCTGTAGAATGTAGGAAGTATTGGTGGTGGCCTTAACAGAAAGTACAGACACTTCTGGGCTTTCTTGGCTATAAAGCTGGTGTTGAGGGACTGGATGAGGTTCCACTGCAAGGTGAATGCAGTGGGACTTGATACTCTTGGTCATCTCCACGTCAGTCTTCAGTAGAGAGTGGTTGCTCCATGATGTCCTGAAGTTGACAACCATTGCTCTGCTCTCAGAGACACATTGTTGGTTAGATGCTGCACCTCCTCTGACTCATCATTCCTGCTGATTAGATCCACCAGACTCTTGTCACAGGTGGATTTGATGATGTAATTTGTCGTGCATTGCTGCACAGTCATGTGTCGGCAAAGAGAACAGCAGTGGACTGGGTACACACTTCTGGGTGGTGGGACTCAGTAATGTTTAGAGTCAGGAGCCCAGACGCAACACATTCAGCTTTCCAATCAGGTACTGAGGAAAGCTTCTGTTGAATGCTGTAATCATATCTATGATAAGCATTTGAACATATGAGTGGGTCCAATGAATCGTATCTCTGTCAGTACAAAATAAGTTGAGTCTATCTAGAGGAATTTTAGCATCCCGTTCTTTGTCTTTGAGACATGTCTCTGTAAAAACAAATATAGCAGTTTCTACACTCATGACAGCTAGTCTGCTGGAGTCAGGTCATTATGCAGATTGGTTGTTGGGTGATTTCTATACTGTTGAAGAATCTGGCAATGGTAAAACATAAACTCTGCATGCTCTGATGTACTGTAAAAATTAGGGAATGTTGGGCAAAGAAAAGAACATCCATGGTCCGTGTCCCCGCCTGGGCCTGGGATCTTTCTGCATGGAGTTTGCATGTTCTCCTTGTGCAATGTGGGCTTTCTCTGGAGACTCTGGCTTCCTCCCACAGTCCAATTAATGATTCTAAATTGTCTGTAGGTGCGAATGTGAGAGTGCTTGTTTTTCTCTGTGTAGATCTGCAATAGACTGACGACCTGTCCAGGTGTCCCCTGCCTTCACCCTAAGTCAGCTGGGATAGGTTTCGACTCCCCCCCACCCTCACCACCAGTTTGCATTCAGAGCAGCTGCTCCATACTATTGCTGCAGCGCCAATATAGTGTATTCATAGTTGGGTGGGCAACTAAAACTTTGGTGCAATATAAAACTCTCAGCAGTGAAGCTACCATAAGCGCATGCTGTGACACGGCCCTTAACCTGGGTCTGAGGCTAGCCAGATGGATGTGGTGCTGGCAGGAGGTGAACTAAGGACTAAAAGGATTCGACTGGATTCAGGCTGTCAGGATCTTCACTCCAGGAAGTGTCATTTTCTCTACTTGCAGTGTCTTACCCACAGCTGGTCTGATTACATTAGTTTAGAGGAAGTGGAAGAACCCTTTTCTACTTCAACTTCAACATATCTGCATTTAGTCATTGAAATGTCCACATAAAATGATTGTCAGTCACAAGCGCACTCAAGCAAGACTTGTTTCTGGAGCCTGGAGTCTTGCGGCATAAGTCTTATCTCTGCAAAACATCAGTGAAAAATGAGCTTGACCAAATTAATGAATAAACTCTTGAAACTTGTTTACTCAGAATGACTTAAAAATCTGTTGTTATTTTGGCAGATTTAATGGCTTCAATCGTGGCATACTGTATGTTATCAAAAGGTACATTTTGGCACACACAAGGTGACAGTTAACAAAATAAGTGTTCTATCTTGGCAGACAAAGTTTTTGGTCAGGTTTTACACTTTGCTGTCACAGTTAATTAAGAAGTGATAGAGTCTGGATAGTTTTAAACTGAGAAACACCAAGTTTTTTATGACTTTTTTTCCATTACAATTGATGCCATTGATAATGCAGTTTTACCTGCAGCTGGCTGACTCAATTTGGACTTTCATACTCCTAAAACAGTCAAACAATGATGCTGTCATGCTGTCAGTTGTCAATCAACAGCAAAGTTATTTTTTATTTTAAAAAATGTGACATTTTGGTGAAGTATTGTTTTCAACTTTGGAAGATTGTTTAGTTTATATCTGTACACATCTTTGTGATTGAACTTTCACAATGCAATGCAAGAAAATACTGACACAACTTAAAAACTGCCTTAGTTCTCTTGAAAAAATACAATTGTTTCAGTCCATAGTTCATGTTCATATTGTGCATATCAACAAATACTGACAGCATACGCTATTTATCCAGGCAATATCCATACAGTAGATGGAGCTTGGATGTACTGGAAACATTTACCAAACACACAGAACAATTAGATGTGCTGAGTAATATGGATAGACAGAGCAAAGCTACCCAACAGGGCCAGTCACTTCTAGAGCTGTATTGGAAACAGTTGGGTTTCATTTCGCTTGCTGCTGTGCTCGGAGAAATCTCAATATTTATCCAGTTTGTCTGGCCATGGCACCTGCTGAGGGAGACATTAGTCATTTGTAAGTATTAACATGGGCATCCCCTCCTTCCCTCATCTTTCCTGTCTCTCCCTCTCCTTGTCTTCCTCCCCCCTCTGCACTCTCACTCCCTCCCTCTGTGAGTACACTGTCAGTCATGTTGTAGCCTTTTAAATGTCATCCACTTACTGCGAAGAGCAGTCGCCCCACTTGACAGTTTTATTGGGAGACGTTGTGATGATGGTGATGAGAGAGAGAGAGTGAGGTAAAACTGGGGAGAGGCATCACTGAGTCAAATCAAATTAGAATAATCAGAGTGATGTGATTAATAGGAGTGCCATTGTGGGGTAATCATGCACAGCGATCATCACTGCGGTGGACTTCAAATTAGCGTGCCCTGCAGTGAGGCTTTGATCTGGCAAGCATCAAATAAAGCTAGGCGTCAGGCTGTCACTTACTTAAAGTACACCTTCGCCTTCACGTCTTTTCGCCACACTAAAAATAGAGATGGAAGACAAAACGTGACAAAAGGCAGAGGTACAGTCGACAAATGATCATGACTGCTCTGTGTGACACCTGCTACTGTGAGCCACTCAGGAAGATCTACATTTCAATTGCTTGAGGTGGACTTAGAATCCTACACAGAGAGGTAAGAGAAAGAGACAAAGCTAGAGAGCTAGAAAGGAAGACATCAAAGTGACATTAGCCCAAGTGACTTTTTCTCAGGTGTATGTCTGTCAAGCCCAGCTGTGACTGAAATACTGCTGTGGAATCCACAAGGAATCGTTTATCCAACATATTTCTTTAATGATAATGAAATGAAATATGGAATATGTGTATGATATATTTTCACTGTGCATTCTTATTCTTAGCCTGTCTTTTATTTAAGTTGATAAGAATTAATTATGAATTGCACAGATAGGAATTAATAGGAATGAAACCAAGAGAATAGAATGGTTCTGCATATATATATATATATATATATATATATATATATATATATATATATATATATATATATATATATATATATATAACCTCTATTTTAATCTCTATTGGACTTTGAAAATCAATTTCAGACATCAAAAATGTGAATTTTAAAAAGGGAACAAGCAGCCAAGGAAGGCCTCACCCTGACGTCAGAGAGAAAAAAAACTTTGAGACCCTGAGGTGAAGAAAAAGAGACATTTAGGAGGTGTCATGGAAGATGTAGTTGAGTTTGTGAAAGCTCAAGTGTCATGGAGACTGTGCTTGGTCTCTGAAACATAGTGCTTGCCTCTCCCCCCACTACAGGAATACTGACATTTTCATTAAAAGGTCACCAATCTTTTCATGTATTCACCTCAGCTTTTAATGTGAGTAGAAAGGTGAGCAAGAGAATGAAGAAAAGAGAAGCGAGTGAGAGGAAGAGAGAGAAAGAGAGACAGGATTTAGACATGGGCAGAGGTGAAGCAGGACTCTGAGAGATACAAGATCAAAAAGAGAAAAAGACCAAAGCGATCAGCTCTCAAACCAAGGTCAGAGCTATGAGGTACATATCCACTGCTCTTATCTTATACAGATACAGAGCTCTGAATGGCTACATGGAGAATAGAGTATAGTTGACTGCCCTTATATTATAGTGTCCTGGTGTCCTTGCTAAATGTTGCATTCACATTGGACTTGGTTTAAAAAAAAGTCCCTAAATCAGTGGCACCAAAGCAAAGTCCTGTATGTTTATTTTGTACATGTTAATTAGAGTGATTTGGACTTAGAGTGAACAAGCCAATATTATTCACCATATCAATTTTGTTTACTTCAAGGTTGTTTCTAATACTCTTCATAAAAGGACAGACTCAAACAAACAATTTTAATGGTAAGCCAATGAACCTTAAGACTGTGCATTTAAATCAGCATTTATATGTAAAATAATTCAGCATTAGTATGTGAGGATATCCATTACTGAGTTAATACTTTGAAATGAATGCCAAAATAAAAGGAGGCCTTTTAGTTCTCTAATTTACTATGTCGACCGAATGAAGTTAAAAGATGCCCCCATTTAGCTGTTTAAATGAGGATGTAGAATTTTTTCCTCTGAAAATGGATTAAAATAATTTGGCGAGAATAATCATTTAAATAGCAATAAGGACCCAGAGTGTATCTATTGAGCATAAAATAATTTCAAGTATAAATTAAATAGCTTATTACTGCCTTTCATTTCCTTGAGGGAATCATCTGCACTCCTTTTTTCTCAGCCCCCTTGGTAGATGGGGTAATTTTCTTTGGAGGCTGGTGGAATAAGCACCACACGGCCGCGTGTTCAGCAGGGAAAGTACATGAAAGTCTCCTGTTTTACACAGTGGATCTCATTCTCCATGCTGTCCATATTTCTGTCTGTCTATCTTGAGACTAGTGCTAAAGCTCCTTAGTCTAACAGTGTTAGAAGAGTAAAAGAGACCTCGTAACTGCGGCTCAGTGTGATTCTCAGGAATAAATCCAAGTCTAATCTTTTATGCTTTACCTGTCAGAAATCCTTCACTCAGTGTGCCCCTGCATTCCTTTACACATTGTCAATATGTCAGAGAATTGCTGTGATAGGTTAATTTCAACACCTGTCAGCTGATATACACCCCAAGATGAAGTTGTGCAATAGAATGGCCCTGGGAATCTTTCAGTGCTGGAATGCAGTGTTCGGTGACTGGAGGGAGTGAAGCAGGGGACGGACAGGCCCTTGCCGTGTGACGTCAGTATGGTGGCATGGCAGAAAGCTGAGGGCCCGTTTGGCCCTGACAGCTGCGTTTGCCCACAGTAATGCACCCTGCCGGCCGGGGCCAAGGCCTCTCTCCTGCTGTCAGCACACCGATCGGCTTTCATGGATCATCTCTTATCTGCCGAATCTGTCATTGCAGAGGAGGGCTCCTTTTGGGGGGCTTTAAACCATGCTGCCATGGTTCACAGGCTCCAAGCCCCCCTTATGGATACTTTGCTCTCTCTCTTTCTGTCTCGCTGTCTTTTCCAATCCATGTCCCACTCTCTTCCTTTCTTTATCACTCAATCTTGCTCTCAGATGCAGGCCCTCTCTGTCATTCCATTTTTGTCTCTCTACCGTTTGTTTACGAGTGAGAGCTAACCTGAGAGGCAGGGTATTGAAGCTGTGGGGGTGGGTGGGGAGTGGTTGCAGTGTTGCGGAGTAAGGGAGGCGTCTGGGAGGGAAGAGGCTTTTGTTTGTTTGGACAGATGCACAGGCCCATCTCTGAACTTCTGTCAGTGATCAAAGGAGCCGATGATGTAGAACAGATTCATGGGCCATGTCTTATCAGCCCTTGGTCCGGCCCTCATCCATCATCCTGAGCCCTCGTCCGTCTCATTCCGATGACGGCACCCTAAACAAGGTGCATTAATCACTGCCGCTCCCTTCTTTGGCCAGGTGGCCTCATGCCCTCCAGACATTCATGCAGGCTCAGAGGGCTGAGGGTATACCCACTACTAACCCCCAGTCCCCCAAGGGCAGCTTAGCTCACCGGGTCTGCTCCTCTTCCACCACCAGCCCCTGGTACTCTTTCAACAGGTCTGCAAACCTCTTCCGGGAATTTAGTTGGTTAAAAGGAGAAGGGCCCTTTGAGTCAAGTGCTACATGCGTTAGAGATACACAGGCACATAAATACACACACATGAATGTGTACTAACTTGCATGTGTCATACGCAGATTGCACCTACTGGCCTTTCGGTGTTGATATCCTTCAGTATATATGTCCTCTCGCTGTGGTTACCATCGGTCACCGGCATCCCCCATTATTGATTTCAAATGGAAAGTGAGTCATTGCACTTGTAGAGGATGAAGGGGAAAACGGCTTAAGTGGTTCCTTTGTGTCAGCAGGTTAAGCAAAGCGTTTCACACAGGCTTTTACAGCTAGAGATAGCGCCTTTGTGCCTGAAAAGACTCAACTTAAAACAAATGCCAAATGTGACACCAAAGGGTAATGGCTACACACAAAATGAGGTGGTTCTAAGGAAAGTCTTGTTTGTCACACCAGGCTGTACTCTCCTTCAAAAGTTTCAGAGGTGAAAATGAGACTTTGTCATAGAGTTTCTGGGTTAAAATACAATCTGTGAATTTTTGTAGTATCAACTCTCGAAGTGCGTTTTATGGAACTTTGTCATGGAAATACTGGTATACTACTGGAAATTAAATGAGGTACTGATACAGGGGCACAACACTGTGAATATATCATTTTAAAACTAACCTAAAATATAGGTAGCAGGCCAGAAAAGACCTGACAATAAAAAACTGCATACTACTACATACGTGAGTTTAAGAATTTGTCTTTGAAGACATACATGTGACCCTATTGAACAATGGCTGTTTTATAAGTTCCTTGGAGGTTTGTTCATTATATAGGTGAGCAACAGTGACCTTAGCGAATTACCATTATATTGCTGGCCATGCTGGGTTCGGCAGGGTGGTTATAGCAGTCTGGGAATGAGGTCAGGAGGTCAAGTGCCAAAGCATAGTGTCATGGAATACAAAGTCAAATGATGGAGCATGTGTGTTTGAAGAGCCTAGCAGATGCAGAGAAAAAAAACAGACAAAGACACAAAGTCAAAGTCATTTCTAAGGTGAAATCTTAAGCAAACAGATGTTGACAGACAGAGTACAAGTTCATCCCAAGGTGAGGAGACATAAACACTTAAGGAAGCCGTCTCTCTCTGACGACTGGACATAGAGGACATCCAGACAAGGCTGTGCAGTAATGAAACGGGAACACACACACAATCAACACCTATCAACCAGCTCAATATTTCTCTCATATTCTCCCATTTACGTCAGTATAGTTGCATAACCTTGCTGTCGTCCTTGGCCTCTGAACTGTTAATAAGCCTATTTGTTAAAATGACTCTGGCAGGCAGCATAAGCTTGGTCCCTCTATTCCTCAGAGCAGGAGTCGGTTATCCCCCCTCTCAGCTCATCTGGAAGAGGTGAGGGGATATCACTCTGACTGCTGTGACAGCTCTACTTTAGCATATTCATGACGAGTAGAGTCTCATTTCACAGGTGTATTAAAATACCCCTAACCCCTTTCTCACAGGGAGCCTCGTCTCACACCGCAATGGCTAGATGCCATGCATGAAAATCGATGGGGAAAATATGTAGAAATATAAGCATGCATCAGAGGCCGGGTCAAGAACCTAATTTCACAGTGACACCAGAGGTAATTTGGCTCTAGAAATGTTTGTCAATTCGCCATTCATTTGAGCAGGCATGGCATTGTGAGGCCCTCGATGTGAGTGCAAGGTGGCCAACCTGAACGCCTGTATTTATGGTGCACTTTTGTGAATACATTACGCCTGTCACAATGAAATAAGTGACATACTTACATGCTGCGAGGAGTAAGTCCAAAGGGGTGAGCACTGGGCGCGGGAGAGATAAGAGGAGAGGTAATTAGTACATTCATCTTTTTTATGATATCATTTTTCAGACATATATGATCACAATGTAAATTAGAAATAAGGAGGGACCTGCAGAAAATGGAATTCATTTGGAGCGGGTCAATCGCCCTACAATAGCGGTGCTGGGAGGCCAGGTGTAATTTACGGTGGCTCTTGGCCCTCTCTCTCTCCTGCCATACACCTGGCAGAGCCTGATACCCTGCTGCTCCCCACAGCTGCTGGGCCTCCTCTCCCACAGATAACACTCTTGTCTCCAAATGAGATTCATTTACCGCACAGGAAAAGAAGGAAAGGAGAGGAAAAGGGAGAAGAGAGGAGACAAACCTGCTCTCCTTTTTTCTCTCTCTCTTGTGATTCAAGACTAAGCACTTACTGTAATGGCATTCTATGGATTATTGATTTTTGATTTGGTTTTTCTGCTCGGCAGATGCCCCCCGTTTTAGCGGAGCCATTACCTCCGTAACGATTAGAAACAAAAAGTTAATTATGTAATTATAAAGCCAATAACAGCCTGCACTGGTTTACCCTGCCTTAGTCGGTTTAAACATTATCTCTTGTGTGCACATCATAACAGGCGGAATGTGAGGAGAGGAGATTAACGCCTTGGAAAGCAGATGCGGAATTTAATTCTCCAGTCCATGGCTGCCTGGGAAACCATTAAGTAATCACAACATTCTCCCTCGATTAAATTCACGGCTGCCACTTTGCACACAAAGGGAATGGGAAGAAGAGGTGCCTGAAAAGCTCTCCCATTTTTATTGACTGTAACGTCAGTCCCTGCCTGCAGGCACAGATGAATAAAACTGTTAAATAGGGTGCCTCAATCTGTCAGAAAATGAAAAGTTTGAGTGGGCAAAATAAAATCTAAGTAAAATAAAAAAGGAGGGGCTATGTTGCGATGTGTTCAGCCCGATAAAGCTCACTCAGAGCGGGTGGAATAAATGGGGGAGCAAAAAGATGCACTTGATATTTTCCCATTATTTTCAGTCATTTTACTCTCCCGCAAATGATTTTTGTCCCCAGCAGCTACAGATAAGGTTGACGGTGAGAGGAAGTGGCTGAATTGGACTTGGTTTAACTGGATTAAACACATACAGAGGCACACAAACATAGGGCCTACTTTGTGCAGGCATGCACACACACATATACATACATGCAGCTGAGACACACATGTATTGACAACCTGGGATGCATACAGTAAGTGTGACTAATTACTTATGGATGGGTATGTGAAGAATTAATATGGCCTTGAAATGATATTTATTTAATGTTACGCAGTGAAGCTGGTTGGAACAGCCCTAGAGGGATAGAGGTCAAAGGGGCGGTCTCCTTCTATAAATGAGCACTTAAGGGCAGAGAGAGGGTCCTGCTCTGATTAATTGGGTAATTCATTAGTTTGGTTAAGTCGTTTAGTAAGATGGGTGAGACGAGGGCCTATAACCTGAGGGTTCTGCGCAGCGCTAGCTATAGACGAGGAGAAATACTGTGGCTAATGCAAGATAACAACATCAAATGAACTGTGACAAAAATACACATCTATACAGCCATGAGCCCGAGTGGTTGTGCTTCCAGGGAAATGATCGACAAACAAAGGCAACACATCTACACAAATGCCCTTTCATATCATATGAGTTTAAACACGTCGAGAATTACAGTCCAGCGAACTGTGTTTCAATGGGTGTGCCTCCAGAGCTTTTATTGACACACATTAATCCTACATGGAAGTTCAGGTATGTGTTATGGACTTTGTTGTTGAATAGGGAGCTTGTATGTTAAAGGGCAATTCCTTATGCCGTATTTAGATAAGCTTAACTTCAAAGTGCCTGCTATTATCTGTCATGCTCAGGCTATACGGATTCTAGCAATGGCCTAAGAGTCTGATTGTCCAGCAGTGTGGATGTGTGTACATGTGTGTAAATATGACACTGTTTTTTCATGGCTATATTTACACATGCTTCTTTAAAAGTATTTCCTTGAATGTCTGGAAGCCACAGTCAGAAATCTGACACACATTTACAAGCTGGCACACACACACACACACACACACACACACACACACACACGCACACACACACACACACATGCACACACAGACACACGCACGCACGCATCTGCATGTGCACACCCTTGCACACACACACACACATACACACACTTACTGAATCACATGACTAGCTTCTTTTCAGATGCATACAGGGCCCAGTGTGAGTGCCAGCCTGTTGCTATACTCCTCTACTCCTGTCCATCAGTTTCTTCCCAGGGGCCTCCAGTTTTACCCCAGGGGCCTGGGGCCTATGCTTCCCAAGTCCCTCTTCACTCAGTGCGAATGCCAGGATCAGGTTTGGGAAAGGCAGCAGTTTTTTTGTGTACGGTGGACAGCTGGTACATTCCAGATAACAGCTGAATTTAAAGTGAGTACAAAGGCAGTAAGCACGGGCTTCCTCTTTGTCTATCCTTGCCTATTGATGAGCTTCTCAATCAGGCCCAACTGGTTTGTTTCTACAAGCATTCACACAATATCATAACAACACTGGCATAGAATAGCAAGCACGGTGTCTGGTTCCTGTGTAGACCAGTTCAGCCTTTTCAGTGCTTCTGTGTTACACCAAATACTGAATGGACACATTGGGATGATGTGTTTCAACAAAGAGATTAAAATCCAAGTACACTGGTCATTAATTTCTTTGATCGGAACCATGCAAATATTCCAAATGTAAATCTGAATTCCGAACGGTTGCCATAGGTAAATTTTGGAAGAAAAAAGTTGAACGCTCAAACATGCTGCCACTCTTTCATGTGCTATTGCTGGTTTCTTCTATTCATCCCATTTAAATAAGCAGAAATCAATACTCAATGGTGAAATGCAGCGATGAAAGAATTTTTCACCAGTGTTGAGCTTTATAGAGCTGTATGATGACCTTAGCAGACATTCTCTATCTTTCAGCAGCTCCTAAATTCCTCCAGGACCCCTGTAGCTGGGTTCAAACACCCCCCACCTGACCCACACCTCTCGTGGCTCTCTGGTTCCAAACACTTGGTCCCATCGCTCCATGTCACAGGAATCTGTCCAGCTAGACTGACATGATGTGTCTTAACATTTCATGAACTAATTATGCTACAAATAATTCAATACTGGGACCCCGGGTAGCTTACCTTGTAGAGCATGTATTTAGCTGAGTTCTTACTGCAGCAGCTCATGTTCAGTTGCCATCCAGGTCCCTTGCTGCATGTCATCCCCTCTCTCACCCACTCTCTCGCCTGTTTTACGCTGTATCTACAATAAGGGCAGAAAATCCTAAAAAAAAAAAAAAAACAATTAAGCATGTTTACATTTGGAACAGACTTGGTCAGGCTGGTTATTAAGACAAGTGATTGATGAGTAAATATGGCCAAGTTTAAAAACATGCACTCAAGAGCATATTAATATAGCTACATACACAAGCAAGCACAGTCACAATGCATAATGCACACACACCAAGCATGTGACATCAAGAATTCACTTTCTCTAAAAAGCCGAATTCCTCCCCGAGTCCCTTTTGAACCGGGTCAAAGCCCCCACCCACAAGCCCAGGCAGAAAGGATGGGAAAACTAATGACTACAATAGAGTGTTTGCATTTTTCTTGGGCCCTGAAAAACACAAAGAACAAGGCTTGTGACAAGCTCCATTATTTGGTTGCTCTGCCAGTGAGGAGACAGCTCCTGCTGGAGAGATGAAAGTGGGGGGTGTGGGATAGGGAGGACAGAAGAATGGCGAGTGTGTGAGTGTGGGTGGGGGGTTATGTGTGTGGGGTGTCAAGAGGGCCACGGAGATGGCAGGTGATGAGGACGGTCCCGCCCTCGCTGCCATAACCCATGTCGCGTGGAGCTACGAGCCCATCAGCACAAAGACAAATTATCGCAGGGGGAATTTCACGGACAGGAAGAATCTGTCACCTAGTGGAACCCTCCCTCTTAGGGACTTCACTCAGCCATTATGAGCTTCTTTAAGGAGGGAAAATTCACTGAGAGGCCGGCGTCCAACACCCCCACTGCCAAGATGGATGGGGAAGAGGAGGTGTGGGTCATAAGTTAGATGGGAGTTGTTTTGCTTTTGCTTTTTTTTTTTTATGCTGTCTGATGCATACTCTTAAGAATTATTACTCTTCTTTTCTTCAGCAGTTACTATTTTAGATTTCAGGATGTTGCTGTGCAGCCATGGACAAAATATCAATATAATAACTAACAAAATAAATAAAAGAATCTTTATGCTAGTTTCGAGTTGATTCGAGTGCAATTCATGCATTTATGTGCCTTTTTTCTTCCCTATAATGTCACAACATGTAAAAAGTTGTAATTCAGAATAAAGATCTGCATATAGTATTTATATATCTGTTTGCTTCTCAACAGCTCGTTACTTCTTTGCAGCTCAAGTCTGGTGAAATGACCTCCCTGTCTAGCAGCGAGCATTAGGATCTCAGCCTCCTCACTGCTTCTGTCGCTGGCACACAGCCTCCCAGAACTTGGACTCCTCCCAGCGAGCACATGAAAAATCCTGCAATAATAAATAATACCTCTCAATTGGGTATTATGTGTACTTAAGAGAGTTAGATTTATAAATTAAGGCTTTGTGTTTAATTGGCAACTCCCTGTGAGAGTTAACAGTGTGTTGAATGTGCACTTCATGGATAAACTTAGCATTAAGCCTCTAGATACACAGGCAACAGTTGTTGGGAAATGCAGGCAAACACATGATGTCAGGCATTGTAAAGAAAAGCTGTTCCAACAGGAGTGCAGCTCGTGGTGATAAATGTCTTATTTATTTGGGATATTAAAGTTCTTACTACAGGGCTTGTACTTTCACCGCAAATGAGAATGAGAGAACAAGGGCCCTTTTAACTCCAGCAAAGAATTTCCACTGCTATATCCAACATATTCATCATCACTAATGTCAGGAACAAAGTCATTCAAAGCTCGAAAGAAAACAAACATGAAAACCAAACATGTTCAAAGATATTTCACCTAAAAGACTGTTAACAGAGGTCAAGTAGGGAATAGTTTGTTTGAACACTTTTGTCATAAGAATGAGTGCAACACTCATTCACAATAATTCTCTCTTCACCTGAGTTTAAAACTGAATTTCGTATATACAGCCATTTAGGTAATATTGTGTTTACATTTTTTTATTATGTCACATTTAAGTGGTTTCTCATATATATATATATATATATATATATATATATATATATATATATATATTTGTGAACTAAAATTATTCATTAGATGCTAGCAAACATGTGTTTTGTTGTATGAGAGAATAAATCACATGCACCATCAAGAGGTATCCCCCCTTTCTTTCTCACTGTGTCTGTATCATTCAGGAGACCACAACATGTGTAATCATGCTCAATATTTTATAACAGGTTGTATTACAACAACTTATTCTGATTCAGAGTGTACGCATGTATCCAAACATCTAACCCAATAATAGGAACAATGGGGCTTTAAGTTGTTCATGGAAAGAAGCCACGTCTATTGTGTTCAAAGATATCATTCCAATTGAACCATTATGACATCGCCTTTTAAATTTGTCTTGGCCAACACAAAAGACCAGTGGCCCTTTAACAAATGTGAAGGGGATTATTCTATTCCTTCAACGTCGAACCCCAGAGCCTTTCTCCTCTCTTTCACACAGGGGCATGAACTTGGATGGGTCCTGCTTTCCCCCCTGCTGAACACCACATTTTAAACACACAGTCACAATTGGCTGGATTAACCCGCTCCCTGCCCCCCCTGCGTGGAGCAATCCTATGGACTCGACAACCCCTACCCTGCTAGTAACCAGCAGAGGTGCATGCTAACTGGATCATGCTCTGTGAGGAGTAAAAGAAAAAAAAAAAGACAAGTGTCCCTAACTTTTCTCATGTCACTTTCTCTCACAGCCCCCAGTGTGGATGGGTATAGGCCTCACTTAAAAGAGACTCCTTTGAACTGGATTCATGGGCCATTTGCATAAGCAGATTTGGGTGAGGAGAATGGAGGGGTATTGCGGCTGGTCATTAATATGCCAGCTAATTCAGCACATTGTAAGCCCATTGATGCTTCACTAAAGGGCAGTTATCCCATTGCCATTGTTTAGGCCTGAACCAGTCTCAGCAGTTGTTACAAATTACAGACTTAATTGATTTAAAATCTGCCATAAACCACACAATGAGGGGAGATATGGCAATGCTCGATGATAGAGCAATGCTGAGTGAGATTTTTTTTTAACACTAATGGTAATGTCTGTCTAATAAATGAATGGGCCTGCAAACAGCTGTGTCTGTGTTTGTGTGATAAACATCATAAGCAGATGCTTTGCCAGTCAACCCTGCTCATTTTACAGCATCACCAACATTAGCACATATTTGCAGACTCATTTTCAACACATTTGTAAAACGATGCCCATCAATCGCGTCTTTGGCTATGGGTCTGATTTTAATTCAAGATGCCTTCCAAAGATAACACAGTGCAAGTGATTAGTGTGGGACTGTTTGTGCTGTCATGACTCAGCCACGGTAATGCGCACTCCACATTTTTACACTCAGCCCCAATTAGTGGCTGCAACAAAGCCTGACCAAAAATAAACATTGCAGTATTGCATACTTGTTACTACAATAAGACGTAATCCCTGGGATATGCTGAACAATATTAGCTTTTCAATTACTCCTCAGTGCCATTGAGTGACAGTCTATTGAAACAGAGAGCAACCCCCAACACACACACACACACACACACACACACACACACACACACACACACACACACACACACACACACACACACACACACACACACACACACACACACACACACACACACGCTGTCCTCCACAGGCTACTCCAGCATAGTACTTGAGATGTGATATCCTTAAACATACCACATCTCAGCACCACACACTAGCGGCTCCCCACTTCTCATGTCTCCTTCTTGTTTATTATGCTCTCTTTTTTACTCCCGCATCTCTGACTCCCTCCTCTGAGCAGCACCGATGCAGAGGACAGGACAGTGCAGACAACTGTGTGATGTAGCAGGCAGGGGAAAGGTAGAAAAACATGAGGCAGTAAAGTTTTGCAATAACTACACAAACGGTAAGACAGTTATGATCATGAGGGTAGTGTTAATGATCATACAAATGAGAGAAATGGTGACAGTGGTGATAAAAATGACAGCAGTGATGATGATGACAGTGGTAATGGTGGGGATGGAAGAGGAGGAAATGGGCATCTCTCTTCCTGTGATGCCCCACCTTTTGTGAGTCCCTGACCCACTCTTCAGCAGTTGCCATTGTCAGCGAGCCTTTCGAGGGGTTCGTATGCTGCGGGGGCCTCTGTGTATTCTTCCCCCATTCTCTTCAATCTCCTGCCCCTGATAGGGCCACATCAAAGCTGGAGGAGCTGTGCTTTGTGAGGCCTTGGTCCCTTGACTCTCAACATGTGGTTTTGTGGCTCTGGACATCGGCACCTTTTAACCCATTCTGTCGAGATTAGGCATCGCCTTCAATTGGGCATTAGTGAAACTATAGTAACCAATAAGAAGCTTGTCGCTGAATGGAAACTATGTATCTTGTCGCAGTGGAGCTGTTGGAACATCACGATCCCAGACAAGTTCCTCGGCAGGATTTTGGCTGCCTGGATGGGGGCCCCTTCTTTTCATGCTGACACCAAGTAAACTCCTTCCACACACAACCACAGAGACACACACAGACACATTTTTTTTTTTTTTTTTTTTTGCAACCCAGGCACTGTAATGGTAATTTATATTCAACACAAAGAGGGGGGGAACATTGTTTTCCACAGGGCACAAGCATTTAATTATCTCAGTTTTTTTCATGTCTTGCCTACAACAGTGAGTGAGAAAATTGGACCAAAATGAATAACCAACAACAGTTTAAGAAAGGGGAGGGGAAAAATTGCTGCACACGATGACTAAGGGAGTAGGGCTTGGAAGCCTGGGAAATAAACAGGAACTAATGGAGTGGGTCTCTGCTGCAGTCTTGGCTGGCACAGGGCTGGTCCTGCGGAGAGAGGAAGGGCAGGCGGAGGGCCAGGCAGTGTCGTCGGCCCCCAGCTTCATTAAGAGGTGCAAACACAACTCCACAGCACTGAGGCCTAGGGCTCCATCAGTCAGATCCTGGCCTTAGCCTGGGCTTAACATGAGCTAAAGACTCCAGACATCACACACTCATTAAAGCCAGGCTCCTGGAGCAACTGTCACTGGCTTGCAGCTCTCCAGCAACTGCTCTCTCCAGATTCCTGTTGAGGGGAATCTTCACACATCCCCAGGTCGGCTCCCTCTGCTCCAGCACCAGTCAACAGCTTGGATTAGGGAGGGTACTATAGTCAAAACATTTATTCACCGGACAAAGCTGCACCCTTTCCTTGCTAAACTGCATCACTGCTATCAGATGGTCCCTTATTTAAATCATGGTGACAAGAAGTATATTTTTACTATTTTAGCACTCACTGACAGCTCAGTCTGCCACTGTGCACATGATTTGATTTGCAGTTCCATGCAAAGTAGATCGTGAGTCTGCAAAGCCTTGCTAAAGCCATCAGATATACACATCATAGCGTTGACACTTGGCTGGTGCTTTTTGTCTATCCGTTTTGTTATAAAGCCCCAGCTACAGTGTTCATTTGATGCTGCTCAGTCAACACAAGTCTCACACTGGCTCAGGCAGAGCAGAGAGAATCAGCATGAGGGTGGATTGATTTTTGGCTGGGTGCGGACAGTGAGCAAGAGACAGTGGGCCTCCAGACAGAAGCTTGGCTGGACTCTGTGAAGACTGGAGCCTTCTGTGAGGTTGCCTGCCCCACCACATGGAGTGCTCCAACAGTGACCCTGCGCAAACTGGCAACTGCCAACCGTCTGCTTCCGTCTGCTTGGCATATTTGGCCATTTAGTGGGCGCTTGTGAAGATCAAATGGGTTAAGATCGCCCCTCTTAGTGAGCGGGGAAAAAAGAACATCAAAAAGGTGTAAATTTCACTTCCCCACTTTTGATTAAGTCAAGCATGAAAAGAAATGTAATACTCTCAAGTGGCAAGGGTTTACACTATTGATGCTGTTACTTCTGCTTCAGGAGGCCCAATCAGCCGACAGGGAGCTGAGTAAACTCGCCCTGAGTTTTAGGGGAGGCCAGATGGAGGGCTTTTGCTGTGCCTGAAAAGACAGCTTAAGAGCTCGCCTCCTCAATCCCACTCAATACTGACTGTGTGAAATCCTGGCCCTGGCTAACCCCCCAACCCACCCGCCTTCTCCAAAGCTGGTGGCTACCACCATATGGGCTTGTTTAAAAACTCCCACAGGCTGGTACAAAGCACAACAACACAGTTTTCATATCAAGTACTCGCTCAAAGAGGCCCCCCCTCTGACTCCTTCCCTTCCGATTCCAAAGGCTGTCACGGGTTCTGCTCTGATTAATAGTTGGTGTTGGCCGTCTGTTTTGGCAGATCATTTTGTGCGATGATTAATATGATTTTGCCAGCTCAATCCAGATTTCATATGTTACTAAAGGAGCTGCTTACTGACTGGATGTTTGCCTTTTCACCTGCAAAATAACACACCTCCAGATATTGGAGAGATATTAGCGGGGTGACCCTTCTGACTAACATTGCACCTCCTTGCTATGCTTTGTTGCGACAGCCTCTCACAAAGCAAAAGTGAAGTAGAGCAGTGCCCCTAGTAGTATGTGGTGGACAGCGGAATGGAATGGCTTTTGTAAAGACTTAATAGAATCTTTAACCGTTCCAACAATCCACTCCCATGGAGTTGCATTAAGTAGATATTGTAAAGGGACAATGACCTAAATAGCTCAACATCAACCTCATTAGGCATGCAGGCAGGGCCTGGGCCATTTCATGGTGGAAGCTATTGTCAAGGCTCACCCCAGGTAAGCATTAAATTGCAAATGATACCCTGAAAGGCGGAGAGGAGAGGACAGAGAGGGAGAGAGAGCGAATATTGCAAACACAGAGAAAATGGTTCTCAGGACAACAGAGAATGAAAAGGCGGTTGGAGGAGCTGCTCTGACCGTAAAAAATCCAATACATCACAGCTTTTGGGGAGCAAATTCCACTCGTCTCCTAAGTGTCTTATTTGTAAGCAATGCTGAGCACAGGCCTGTGTAGAGAGACAGAGAAAAAAAACAGAGAGGGGGCAAGATAGAGAACCTAATGACAGACTGATAGCAATTACTTGTGCCCGTCAACGGCTCCTCTCTCACCCAGCATTCCAGGGGAAAATTAGACGAGTGGGAAAAATAAGGCAGAAGAAAGGGATAAAGAGGTTGAAAACAGTTTAGATTGAGTCTGAAGAAGTAGTCTCACTGGTCTCTCTGCACTGTCACAAACTTTCCACCAAAGTCTATCTCTCAGCAAATCAATAGCTGCATCCTCTGCGCCAAACAATCTTCACCTAATGACCCCTTGGATCAACATGTTAATAAAGAGGTCTCTGAAGAATAGTTTGCAACTGCAAAGTGCTCTTGTGAGTGACATTAAAAGATGCTCAGAAACGGGAGGTGTGCTCCCCGGCGGAACTGCTCTCTGTCACCCTTCCTGGTGAGAAATTGTGCCTTTGCATATTCCTTGTCACCGGTGGCATAAGTGAAAGGACCCCTGAGGACAGTGTTAGTCACTGCTTGCCTTGTGGAGTGGAGTAAATTAAAGCAGGGATTAGGGCAGGCAAAATTGTGGATGACAAGCAAGGCGGTGGCAGCCACATCAAGTGCTCTTTAGGCCCATATGTCTTTATGAAGCACCGCAGTAGGGGCCACCAGTGAGCCCACTGCACAGCAGTTTAGTTAATTCAAGCTGAAAAAGACAAAGGCTCCTCCTCTCTCAATCTTATGTGTAGCTGCATACACTCCTGTAATGTAAATGCATATGTACAGTATGTGTATATGACTTTGTGAAGTCATAATATTCTGATAAATAGCTGCTCCTCATCAATCAATCAATCAATCAATCAATCAATCAATCAAATTAAACAGAATTGAATGATGAGCAAAGATCCATAATTGCTCAGAGTAAAGATCTTAATGAATCATTTTACTTCCAATACTTAATACTGATCTGTCTATTACATTTATAAATATGTACTATATGTGCTAAATGTTGTTCAGTGAGGGCTGTATGATGTGAAAAATGTCTATTAACTTCCTTACCCAGTCAACGCAATCCCATGAATAGTTAGAGGCTCTGTAGTAAACTGCTAGGTGACTATGCAGGCTTGCTGTGGTTTACAGGCCTGCTGTGATTCAGGTTGGCTAGCTGACTCGTAGCCGATCCAGAGACTGACTGTAAAAAAGACTTTGCACTGACCTGGGTTCTGTTTGTGTGTGTTGAATAGATGTTATGTCTGGCTATGAGATATGAAGCCACGACAGTCAAGTGAACAGCATGTGGATTTTTTTTTCTTCACACTGTTTCTATTGGGTTGCAAACACTAGTTAGCAAGCTGTCTGCAGGCATCAGACTCTCTTGTCAACAAAAATAGTGCAGATGAATTAGTGAGGACACTTTCTGCCCTGTCTGTGCTCAAAGTGAACATTAAAGTGGATACTAGTACTAAGATGATGCATCTGGTACTGACAAAGCATGCGTAGCTGGATTGCATTTATTTTTTTAATTACACATAATGATGATGCCTTTGCAAGTGGTGGTGGCCCTGTAATATTCTTGCCAAATTGTTTTGCATTTTTAGGCCAAAAAGATACAGCCTTGTGTTGTGTTTTAGTCTTTTTGGTTTTGGCTGAAAACAAACAAAAAAAAAGGCATTAATTAAAAAGCTAGGAAATGTGTTGTATTTAGCCAATAATGTGCACTTTATAGATATCTGGTAACAATGGTGTGGCTCAATTATTGAATAAATAAATAAAACAAATCTGGGGAAAAATTTGAATAATTCTTTATGCAACACTAGTATTTATTTATCTGATACAAATGGAATATCAAGAATCAAACCAGATGAGCTTCCAGGAGCTGACAAGAGCTATAAATAAAATTAATAGCAAATAAATACATAGTATAAGTTATTGCTTTTAGTCAACTGTACACAGCTATAGATATGATTGCTAATAAGAAACTGTATGTGTTCTTATATACAAATACATAATTTGCCAAAGCTACAAATGAAGAAACTTTCTTAATTAGTCAGTGTTTGCAGAGATAACACCCAGAGAACTATAGATGATAATTGAGAGAGGATGTCTACGTTGGTTATAGATTTATGTTTTCCCCTGTTTATAAAGATATGCTTCAGTATACATAATGTGAATTTCTTATCAAAATCAACATCTGACATACCTATGAGTTTATAGTGCATATCTATTCACTCAGTTTGTATCACATACTGAGGAGAAATAGAGGGAATTTGAACTCAACAGACTATACCTTTGAAAAATATCAACTTGAATTATCTTAGTGGCATGCTTGATTGCTGACATGAGCCTTAGCTGAAATTTGGAATTTTTGTCCTCTATTTCTTAAAGTTGAGTTGTGGTGGATAAGTTTCAAGGTCAGTATGGAGAGTAGGGTCTTTTGCAGTGACTAAAACTCGTTCTTGTATAATATCAATATGATATGAACATATCAGTATTATCCTTAGACTGGAAAAAATCCTGGAATTTCCCTTTAATACAATATATTTGTTTTTCAATAGCAACTATGTTGCCACTGTTTTCAGGAAGTGGCTTTTACCCTAAGCTTTAGTATCTACAGATTTTTTTATGGTCCAGTTCTTTGAAACTCTATTCTAACACAAATAATAAACCAAAATGAAATTCAACACAAAGTAGTGGGTAAACTAAGAGACTATGTGACACTAGTTAATCCTTATTCTTAGTGGAAGAGCAACCTCCAACTTTCATCTGCTTCCAAGAGCAGTGTGGAATATACCTGAAAGAGCTATGCATTTGTTTGTGTACTTTAGATGTAGAATAACCATGCATTTACAATATAAAGACACACAGTTCTAGTTTGAGTTTCTCCAGCCCAACTGTGGGACCATGTTGGTGCATTAATTAGTGAGCTCCTCATGTTGCGGCCCGGCAATTGTTAACATTTGAAAAAGGCTCTCCAGCCACTATGCTCCCGCAGATAAATATCCTCTGGCTACAAGATGAAAATATCAAAAACAATTGTGACCACGTATAAAAGAGAATGTGATGACACCAGCTGAGTGGGAGGCAATGGCAAGCATGCTGGGAAATCCAGAGGCATTCAAATGTGTGTGTACATGTGTGTGGATTCAGCTTGCATCAAGTGTGTGGTGTGTGTGCAGGCTACACAGGTGATGCTTGCATTTTTCACACAGTAACTTCTGTAGTTTATATTCTGTCTTCTATGAGTTATCTTTTTCTATTTCAAAGCAAATGAGGTATGACAATATCTTAGTTTTTGTGTTATGTTATTTTAATACTCATAAATGTCCTTGTTTACATCTCCCCTTGGTGATTCTCTTTGGATTTTGTAACCCTCCGTCTCATCTTGTATGCAGGCACAGTGTTAAATCTATGAGCGAGCTCAGTGGGAAGCAGCCAGTGGGTGCTCTAATGAAAGTCACTCTGCTGTCCTACAGAGAGGTCAAGCTTTTACACCTGGCCATAACCACATGGGGCCACACTGCATGCATGGCCTTGGAAATGACTGTCAGATAAGGAACTGCATAATTTAGATGCTGGGATCACACCAGCAGCAAAGCAAGAGGAAGGTGAGAGAATAGTGGATAAACCAGAAAACCTAAAGCACTCATAGATTTATATAATGTTTAATATTTAATACACTGTATGTTACATATTTTAGATGTGTATTTATAAAATCCGAAAATTAAAAGGCAAGACCACTATTCATCCAACTGACAAATTTTGCCATGCCTTTACTTGCTTTCTCTAAAATAATGCTGAATGTGTGTGTGTGTGTGTGTATGTGTGTGTGTGTGTGTGTGTGAGCATGTGCATGTGCATGTGCGTGTGTATGCGTGTGTGCGTGTGTGTGCATGTGAGTTAGTGTGTATGTGTGTATGTGTGTATTGCCACCATCACACCAGAGGATGGCAGAGTAGTTGATGAGACTGGGCTTCTTAGAGCTTGGCTCCTGCAGAGGTGGGCTTAAACAGTGAGCTTTGGGCCCCATTAAGCACTACAAAGCCTGCTTATTTTCTCAATTCCACACCTCCCTTTAAATTCATTCTGTATTCTATGAATTGTAGGAAAGAAAAGCAAAAGCAGATAAATCCAACTCCAAGTGGAATCTGGCATCCCATTTCAAAGGTATCTCAAAACATATTCGGAAGATGTAAGTGACAGTTCTGACACTAATTCTAAGAACCTAATAAAGAGGAGTGTATATATACATATAAGAAAAATCCTTCTACTCCATTCAGATGATCAGCTTGGACAACCGTGCAGGACCAATGAACAGGTATAATGACAATCACAGGATATTTTTCTGTGGGATCTATTGAAGTAACACTGCTCAGGACAAATGGAGTCTTAAAATGTGTGCTTGCATAAAGATTTATTAGCAGGCTACATGGAGCCTTCCAACAGTGCAAAGATCTGTAGGCTTCTAACTTGTGCTTCCAGTAGCATGCATCTGTCCATCTGGCTGCCGTGTCCAGGTCTCTGGCCCCCACAAGCAGTCTGTGCAGCTAGACTCCATGCATAGTCTGATCCTCTTGGCAGTCAAAGATGCAGCACGCTAATGAAGAGGTAATGAGCCAGCGGATCCCTGCGATCTGCACGGGGGCCACAGTGCAAAAGTTTACGTTCCCAGGACATGGAGGGAGAGCATGCCGAACAAGCTGCAGGATGAAAGCTGGGCCTGAGTCGGCCGCATAGATCTACATCCACAGAGGGGATTACAGACACCTACTTCCAGCTTAGGCTGGAGTTTTTGAAGTTTGGGCATAGGAGGGGAGGGATCCCTTTGGCAGAGTCCTGTTTGATTCTGGTGGGAGTCCATCTCTAATCCCCCCTTCCCGTTCTCACCTTCTGCCTGATCCACTGCAGCCTCTCATCCCTATGGTCCAGGATCATTATCCACCTTGGCCAAGGGGCTCCCCCTCATTAATTTCCCTAAGCAGATTACAGAGTGTGCGTTTGTTGTTGTTGTTTGAGCCATCTGATTTGCCTAAGCCCTTTGTTTTTTCATCTGGTTTACACTTTAATGCCCCCCGAATGAGTTTCAATGACGGGAGGGATCAACCTGACCCACTGGCAATGCAGCAGAGAACTTAAGAGAAGAGAGGAGCTAGCCCGAGGGGGTGGATGAAGGGAGGAGCATATCTCACTTCTCTCCACTGCAGATTTAGATGTTCAGAAGGAGGAGACAAGTGTTGATTTAACCTCATCTCATCTGTTCAGAGTGGAGCTAAAGACTCGATGAGGACTGGATCACTGGCTGCAATCACAAGACCAATACGGACCACAGGCCCACTGTTTGCTCTCCTGGACTGCAAATGACACAGCTGCTGAGCCAAACCGGACCTAGCTGTCTCCCCATAGCCAAATACCCCTCTGAAAAATGAACCCTCAGAGTGATGTAGTCAGTTGGCAGGCCATGCAAGCTCGTCTCTGTATTTGGGGCTGTTTGAACAATCCAAAGCTGGGGTGGAATTAGTTTGCAATGACCGCTTGGTCACTCTGGTCTCTCCATCTTCTCCATGTGACATCTCATTAGTAAGATGAACGCAGCCTGACCTGGGTCCAACAGCACTTGGCAGTCCAGTATGCTCCCCAGTCTGACACACCTCTCACACATCATTATCAGCTATTAGCCACAGTGAGCTGAACATTATCGCATAACGCAATTAATCCAGCTTTTCATAAGCAAAGAAGGTGCGAGGGTGCATTCACTGCCATGGGACTCACGCAGAAGTAAAAATTCTGCATTCAGAGTATATCCTCTTTTTGCTTGCTGGACACAACTAGCTGGCTTTGTCAAAGGTACTCTGAAATTTATTAAAAATTAATATGGATATCTTTTTGGTTGTTATGGCACAATAAATTGTTCTTTTTGTCCATGAATATACAGCTATTAACAATGGCACTGCTATAAATGAACAAGGGCAAAAAGGGGCAAAGCAAACGCACTATCTTGCAACAATCACACAGGCTTCCTGCCCTACCCCCCATCCGGAATATACCTGGTGCCTATCTGCAGCAAACAATTCCATACAATTAATCTGACAAAGCCAAATGTAATTGATTGATAAGGGGCAGAGGGGCCGGCACTAACCTTGCATTTGTCTGGAAGCACAGACGGACAGTGCAGATGTCATCAGGCCCATCAACGGGCCAGACTTTATCAGGCCCCACGATCAAAACTAGTCTGTTTGGAGTATGGCCAACATCATCCAGAGAGGGACGGCAGTGAGAAGGTAGAGCTAATGGGACAGTCTTGTACACCTCATCTCCATCTAGATCTAACAGGCCAGGCTCATGCACTCTTTAAGGTCACAACTGACTCTACATTTGTCCTCTTTTCAAAAGATTGTCCTGTGACACACCAAGTAACCAGAAAATGTTCCTTTTAGGAGGAAAAAAAATTTTTTTTCACTCATCTTTCCTTCCAATTTGTATGTTTTCTTTGCTGCAAAAATACATGGAGAACCAGACATGACTTGTGACTAGAATTCTGAGTGAGAATGATGAAAAAACTTGCATGAATAAACACGGCTCTGTTTAACCAATGATGTCCACAGTGTTGCTCTGATCTGCACCTGGAAAATGTTGTGGCCTATTCTGTCCTGACCTACAATCATAAAATACTGTCTTTGTATATCTTTTCATTGTAGAGTCATAGTGGCATGCTGAATCACATAGAAGCTGCACTGTAAATGGCAACAGAACCTAGGAATTTGGTCTTGGTTTAGACTGGGACATAAAAGACACAACAACACGGGAATAAACTGTGATTTATGCACGCACAACCAAAGTATTTGTATATGGCTCCCACTTGTCATAATTGACTGTCTGCAGTTGACCACATCCTCGCTTCATGCAGTCTCGTTTGCTAAACCTGGAGTATCGTTTGCTTAACCTGGTTTATATTGTGCATGAGTAATATGCAATGTTGTTCTCTTGCTAGAGACGAGACAAAACTTCCTTTTTAGGTTTGATATATTTTGAAGAGTTTTTTTAAAGCATATCAGCAATGTCATGCTTGACATTCATTTGCATTTCTATTGCAAAAACTTGTCATACTTGTATTAAAATACTCAACGCATTTGCTAAAAATGTGTGAAGGAATAACATTGTTGAAAAGCATATATAAATATTACTGAATTGGATTCAAATAGAAATAATAATTCTACAAGAATTGGCTGTGAGGGATTTTAGAGAATGCACTCAGTAAAAGCTAAATTAATGTCTTTGAAATAGCAAACTTGTCAAATATACACAAATACATATTATTTTAAGAGGTAATTTGTTTTTATATTTCGCCATCAAGAGTAATTTTTCAAGACGATGCATTAATCCACTAATGGAGTAAAATAATTCCACTTTTTCCTAGTGCTGTTTTCATTTTGTCAGTTTTCCAAGATGAGTGTCTGGGAGACATATGGACATTTTTGCTTTTCTTTTAAGAAAAATGACATTTTAATATTTATTTATAGATTACAAATGGAGTGGATTAAGTTCAAACATCTGCTTTGGAGAGTGACTTTAGACTGACACTTAAAAAATGCTGGAAAAGCATCCAAATAGGGGTCTCTGTCGAAATTTATATTTTTAAAAATCCTTTAAAACTTGTAGTTATAGGTTAATTATGCAAAATTAATCAAGATACATTTCAATCGTGCTAAATTTATTTTTTGTATTAAATGTACAATTTCAAGACAGTCCATTCAGATTAATTTATTTGCTTGGCAGATTTCTCCAACCTTTAGGCTGACACTAACAAAACTTTATCCTTCTTACGTTGGTCAGAGTAAAGTCTCTCTCCCTGCTCTCGTACGCTGGCATTTTAGTAACTGGTTCCACATCTGGAAGAGTCCTGGCCTCGATGAAGGGCCTGCTGTGAGCATTTACTGCCCATGACATTCAGGGGATTATCTACCTAAATTTCTGGGGTTGGCTATAACTTGCCTCCCATTTCTCAGTGGATGAAGTCAACTACATCCTCTGATCTATATTCTTTGCAGATTCTGTTCACTTGTCTGTATAGTAACATGACCATTTAGTTTGGCAGGACTGTAGCTGCACATGTGTAGTATGGGTCAAAGAGAATGTGAATAAAATTTACTGATGCACAGCACAAGCCATGCCTGCATGTATTTGCTTTTATTCCCCCCCCCCTTTTTTTTGCTTGCTACACCCAGGCCCTCTGGGGGCCCTGTAGGATGTGGGCACTAAGTTTTGCACTGTTCAAGGCCCAGCCGGTAGAAATCTTTTCCTACTATTAAGCTTGGAAAGAACGACACGGGGGGAGGTGGAGATGGGGTGGGAGGAGGGTGGCCCACAACCACACTGGGTTTCAGTGGCAGAGAGAAGCTGCAGGCAGTGGCATGGGCTCCCTAACGGCCTCACCCCACTGATCCCGCAAATTCGGTAAACTTCATGGAAATTTAATAAGTGCCGCTGCTTTGTGTTCACCCGCAAAGCCCAGGCCTGGTGCTGGGAGGCACATGTGTGATGGTTTACCCGCAGACACTCGTCGGGCTGTTTCTGAGGCAGACAGAGGAAAGTCCCTCTTAGTGCTGCGTCTCTCTGAGCCAGAGAAGGAGCTGTGACCCCAGGGGCTGTGCTGCTTCAGCCAATATAGACTCTGTACATCCTGAGGGGGAATAATATGTGGGGCTGGTCCGGGCCTGTTTCATTTCCCCTCCCTTCTCTCTCCCCTTCTCTCTCTTTCCCTCCCTTCAAAGGCCCTGCTCAGCTGCTCCTGCCAGGCTACAGAGCTCTTTGAGTTAAAAGGACAGCGATACTCATTTGAAATCGCTGCCTTTGCTCCCTCGTCTCTCCTTTTTCAGGGGCTGGCTTCTGCTGGCTGCACCACACTGAGCAGTGCTCTGCCATGACAACTAAATAGGCCCCCTAATACCACTTCATAAAGCCAAGGAGTATCCTCCAGGCAAAGAGCTGTAAATTAAAGGCATAAATGTTGGCTTCATGGAAAGCGCAAAGAGTGAACCTTCCACTAAAATGACAGGAATGGCTTAACAGTCCAGGCTAAATGATACCTTCACCAGGCATAATTTATAGGCGCGTCCTACAGTGAGAAATAAATGGATCTCCTAGTTATGAGGACTGTGAACAGCGAGCATGTTGCTGAGTGTGTGTGTGTGTGTGTGTGTGTGTGTGTGTGTGTGTGTGTGTGTGTGTGTGTGTCACTTAGGAGTTATCAACAAGTATGACTAAGTAGGATCATATTAGCCGTTGGGTAAGAAGATAGATGAGAGATGTATTTTGTTGCTCAGCCTGAAAATGAAAATGGTAGAAATGTTCAAGTATGCATTCACAAGACTGCAAAGTACACTCACTTACTCACCAGGTGATATATAGTCTAACTTGCATCTAGCAGGTAGGAATAAAGGATGTATTTCATTTCCAACTGTCACCACTCATCCCTGTCCATCACAGGCAGATAAACACTTTTTGTCAGTCTCATAAACAGTTCAGCTGTCCCCCTGCCGGTTTTGCTTGTCATCGTTGATTTTCTAAGAGAGGGATCCCATAAGAATGACAGTGGAGGAGAAGAAAAAGACAACATGAAAAAGGATTTCTTCTGGCTTTCCCAAACACACAGAGAAAAAAGATGTTATTGTGCTGTTTATTTAGTCTCGCTCTCTTAGCGGTCGACAGACAACAAGGAACAAGTGCAGGCACCTATTGCAGGGAGATGACAAGAGATGAAGATGAGTGAAGGAGCAGTCTGAGAGATAAGAGCTTTCCTTCACTGTGTTTCTCTGTCCTTCTTTCTGTCTGTCTGTCTGTATCTCTCCCTCTCCTGCTTTCCTTGCTGCCTATGATGATGTGACAAGGCTGCTAAGCAGATATATGCAGCCGTCATTTACGCACCAGGCTGTCTGTAACAGAACAATTCCTCAATTCATTTTTCACATCATTGTTTTCCCCTTTTTAGCGTGTCACAGAGGTCTTGCGTTGTGGGTGTTGTGACGGCAGGGGTGAGATAGGAGGGCAGACAGGCGCAAAGTGGAAGGATGCTGGGCTTCTCCAAGGGGATGTTTGGCTTTGTAATTTCACCCTTGAAATTCGTGATTACAAACGGGACAACTTTTTTAATTTTCTCTTTTGTCTGGATTCAGCTGGCTGACAGTCTGCCCCAGCATCCAGGCCTTTTAATCAATCACCTAGATAATCAAATGTCACTGGCTATCTGCTCCATGTAATTACTTTTGCAATTAAAAATCAATCTCCAGTCACCCCGTCTAATTAGAGGGATGGGCAGATCTTCATCTAGATTGATTTTATAATACATATTGACTTCAAATGCCATAACATTGCCATATTCTCTCATTTTCATGCTGTGGTACATCAAAACAAAATGCCAGGGATTATGGGGAGGTGCAATGAGGGGCTGTTCCAATTCTGCGTACCAGGAAAAGGTCCCCAGTCTAGGAAAGGTTCACCTTGCTTGCTTGTCTGTAATGACAACACTCATCCTCTCTGCTCTCACTGGAAAGGGAGGAGGGACAATAGAAGTCCAGTGATCTATATGACAGGCTACAGTCTGTGAAAAAAAGCATAATCAGGAGCATAAGCTTACAGTGTGGGGTAAAAAATAGACTCCTGTCCACAACAGAAACCAAATCTATTGTCATTCTGATAATGATGTTGAGGTATATAGGAGAACATTGGTTTCTAATACAATATTGACATCTTAACATGTGTTATCTGGGGGATCTATCGTAGCTCCAGAGGTATCTCCGGAGGTGTGTTCTCGCACCATACATCATGACATCCAGGCAGACTGCTATGGCAGATATAAACAAATAAAACTCCACCAGAGATGGCTTGTTCATGACTTTCTCCTTGCTCTTAGCAAATTTGTTCACAGGGAAACAGGCAGATGTGTCCATCTGGAAGACATCATAATGGTCCGTGTGCCCACCGTTGGGGACAGGCGTGTGACAGGCGTGTGTTCACGCTGCCCTACCATGTGTCTCTCTGTCTCTCATCTCCACCTCGTTGCCTTCAGGGAGACTTAGAGCACTGACAGGTCCAATAATGAAGCTTTCCAATGTAGGCTTATTTATACACACACACACACACACACACACACACACACACACACACACACACACACACACACACACACACACACACACACACGAGCATGCACGTGCACACACACAAAGACACATATGCAGAAACATACGCAACAACACATGCACAGACACACACGAACAGGCACAGCCTCAGGGAAAGTGCCACTCATACACGCAAGCAAAACAGTGGAGCCTACAGGGAGACATGAACCTCAAGGACCAGCTGTGTGCAGAACCTTGAGAACCCCAGAATGCAAATAACAGTGGAAAAGGCTGCCATCGGCTTGTAATACAAATATGTGCACAGCTAAGTACCTAACTACATTGAGGCCTCTCTTACTTAATTGAAGCTACGTCTCCTGTGTGATTACACTGGTTGTAATAGATGGTTTCTCCTGTATGATGTCCACAAGTGATTAATTCTGTCCATCAGACGTGTGATGAGGAGTGTCCTTCTTCCCCTTGGCTGATGATAATAGAGAGCTCTCAAGTCTGTAGTTCCTATCCAGTCTAGTGTAGAGATTAAAGAAAAGATCGAAACCCCTTAGAACCCTTGAGAAATGCAGCAAAGGGAGGATGGATGAATGGAAAGGCAGACTGAAGAGCAGAAGTGGTTATTTAACCCAACATTTCACACAGAGTTGGCAGTACTGTACCTTTCTATTAGGAACTAAAGAGTAAACAAAGGGCATGTATCATGCTAGCTTTCCGGGCCCCTTGCAGCACAGGTGGTGTGATTGGCCCATGCTAGCCCAGTGTTGCCCGGACCTTTTCCCAGAGCGACCAGTAATAAGGGCAGCACTTATCATGTGTTGCCTCCAGCCACCACCTCCACCACCGCTACAGCAGCACACAGGGAGAGAGAGGGGAGAGGAGAGCCCACCACTGTTGAGAAGTAATTAATCACCATGGAGTGGGAGCTGTCAAATCCCCAGGTCTTTTGAACTGATAATGCTGCCCACCACAATTTAGCCTGATGGAGATGAGATTTTCTTTTCACCTCTGGCAAGAAAGAGCCAAATAAAGTGGGAAAAAGAAAAGAAGAAAGGGGGGCAGAGAGACAAAGCAGCAAATATATTTTTTGAACAACAGCGGCCAGTGGTGTACTTAATGATTGCCTTGCTCCTCTTAAACCTGACGTCCTTATCAAGTCTAAGTGTCCCGATCAATACGTTTCCTCTCCGGCATTCCTGAAATAGCTCACACATCAACTCTCTCCAGCAGCCCCCCATCTCCCCCACCAACACACTCTCTCTCTGTTACAGCTCCATCTGTTATTATAGCCTGATCACTGAGTGTCTGTGCCAGTCAGACATATGAACAAGTCAATATTTGTTCTGATAAAAAAGAGTTATGCTTATTGCTATGCACTTTTAACCTTGATGTTAGTGCATCAGAACTGATTTGTCAGTTTGCTGCTGCATTTAACAGCTGGGGGAGTCAATAATAACTGTCACACTGCAATCTTTAACAAAAAAGAAATCCACAAAGGAACAAATTATGCCTCTTAATTTTTTGTGAGAATTGGTATCGTGAATAAGCTACATGAATAAACGATTATGTCAGAGCAGGTATTGCATCGAGTGCTGCCTGCAGCTCATTTTGGATCAATTTGCAATGGCTTCTGATGGAAAGAGCATAAAATCTTGAATACAAGTGAAACTTTGATTAGAAAAACATAACAGGAATATAATCATAGGAGCTTTAGTAAATCAACAGGACTTCTCTTCTAGGTTTTTGAAGATGTTTCACCTCTCATCCAAGAGGCTTTTTCAGTTCTTCAGTTCGGAACTGAAGAAGCCTCTTGGATAAGAGGTGAAATGTCTTCAAAAACCTACAAGAAGAGTACAGCGGATTTTTACTGAAGCTCCTATGATTGCCTTGACATGGATGAGACATAACAGGAAAATATAGAAACTATTCTAAAAACACAGTATTGTAATGAGTAAACAGTGTAGCATCATACAAACGGTATCAGGGAACAGCAGCCAAAATCTGTGAAACCAGCAGCTTAAAAACAGACTCTCACCAACAGAAAATTTTGGTGTTTGATGTGCATCTCTTGTTTGTTTTGGTTTTAATACTGCTATTCCCATGGTCAAAGTGCTCCCTGAGTGCCAGAGTTCATGACCTCTGATGCTGTGTTTTGCAACACTGGATGGAGGTGGTAAGCACTGGCTTTAGCAAAGGGCTGGTGGGACTCTGGGTCTGCCCCAGAGCCAGACTGTGGAATGTTTTCTTACACTCTTTTAAAAGCACATTTCCAAGCAGGTTTATTAGTGGATTGGGTGTCAGGAACAAATAAGCATGATGGCTCTCCAGAATCTGCAGTTGATAAGAGAATTGAGACACCCACCCAAAGAGGAAGGGGCTGTGAAGTGAAGTGAAGGCAGAGATGAAAGAGACAGCTGCCCTGGACAGGTCTGGGTCTTTATCGGGCTGGTTGGGTCCTGTGTCAGACTGGAAATACCGTAAGTGTGCCACACTGTGTGGAAAGTTCAAAATTCTCCACCTTACTCACAGTGGTTCATTAAGCTCGCTCATTCTCTGTCATGATGTGAACACAACTCAGTAATATGCAACAGCATGTTTCAAATGTAATGTATTTATTCAGCCTTCATTATGTGATCCAGGTTAACCCTTCAGAACCCAGCGTAGCGCTGGCGCTACGTTTTGCATATTAATTTTTGATTGGCTGTAGATTTTAAACCAGATAAGATAGATCGATAATTCTTTTTGTATATAAAATCTGAGGAGTTACATGAACATTTCACACATTCACCAGGTCTCAGGGTGGGTTTTCGTTGCAGTGATGGGTTTGTAAAAATACACAATAAAGCGCACACAACAAAACTCTTTATAAACCAGACCACCGGTATTAGGAGGACTTCTTACGTAGAAATAAGCATGATCACGTTGTGGCCATGTCCTGTCACATGATTCTTATGTGTCCATACCCGAGAGGCTCCCGTCCCCATCAACAGGAAGTGACGTTGTTGCCGGGAGTTGTAGTTTTTCAGCCAACAACTACAACTGTAGTTTTCAGCTGTAGCCTGCACAGATAGGAGCTCTCACTCGTTTCAGTCCCACTTTTTTTTTTTTTTTTTTTAACAAAAACATTCAGACACACAGCCCACACACACACCAGACATCCACCACGGTCCGTGTACGGATCTGGTAATTGGATTTTCCGTTCTGAAACGGGTATTGAAAAACAAAAAACGACTGGTTATTTGATTTTCGTTTTAAAATACAAAAATTTAAATTGAAATACAAGGCATTTTTCCTTTTCATTATCAAAAAGGGAAATACGTTTTTTTTTTTTTAAAATGCTTTGATTTTCGTTTCATATTTAGAATAACAAGAAAGTAAAATCAGAAAGAGGCAAACGAAAAAAAGTCATTTTTTTCATTTTCTGAGACCGGAAGTGGTCATCAGCAAGTGTGGAGCCAAACTGAGTATGGTGCATAGACTGTATATACATTTTTTTTTTCGTTAGTTTTCATGGTCAAAATGAGAGATCAGGTGGCCGATCTTAAAATAAATCAATTTTGATTTTTTTTTATACAGCGTTAAAGTTTTGCGAAGCCAGGGGGCGGGACTACTTGACTGACAGTCCGGTCTGGAATGATTGACAGGTCCTATGGAGGAGGCAGCAGAGACTCTGATCTCCTCGTTTGGATTAATTCTGATATAATAACTGTTGGTTTGTTTATCGGTGGAGCAGCAGAACATTTTCCACAGACAGTTTTCCTGCCCGTTGGCTTGTTTTAACCAGTTTTCTACCTTCGGCTGATTCTACCAGCAGACACTGAAAGGACTCTGATAGTTCAGTAAGTAAATGTTTATTTTCGTATCGGTGCCGCTTTTAATGCACTTTATATGCAGCTGTAGTGTCAGATATAATGTGTGCCATGCACTCCAGATGTTGGTGGAGTTTGTTTCAGTGTGTGTTGACCAGAGAAGAAAGTTAGCATAGTAAATATTAGCTTTAATGTTAGCGATGCTAACCGAGCTAGCTGCTCAGTCGTAGCCTGATTAAAGCTAACGTAGCATCAAGCTAATATGTTGAGTTTCATGTAAACAGCTGAAGTGTGTTGTGTTCCTGTAATGTGGTTCATTAAGTTCATAAAACTGTGGCCGGTTGACATTAATGTAACGTTCAGGAAACTTAAATGTGATTAAACAGTAACGTTAATGTTCTAGTTGTCAGTAATCAGCTTTAATTTGACACTAAAACAGACTCTGATAGTTTTAAATGACAGCAGTTTCATAAATTTGTTGAAAATTGTCTCATTTGTTGTTGTGATGTTGCTGCTGATTCATTAAAAGCAGGTGATCCATGCTGAAGATACGTTTAGTTCTAGTATCAGAAGTACAAGAAGGAAAATGGAAGTTTAGTTCTGCTACATCAAAGATTTCAGGATTAAAATAACTAAATGAGTCTTTATGCCTCAAACTTTATTTTTACAATAAATATATAATAATATAATATAATAATCACAGATAATAAAAATATAAATAGCAGAGAAAACCTGAGAGAATAATTTCCTGAAAAGTCTGTGAAGGAAAAGCAGCTTTTTTTTATCCTGAAAGATCAGAATCAGCTCCAACATCTGCATCTGACAGCATCAAGTCAACCAGAAAGAAAAGGTAAAAGAAAATGACTTCTTTCTGATCACATCTGTTCCGCTGCTCACAGTCTGCTGCTGCTCACGTTCTTCACATTTATAGTCCACTTTTAAAAGTTCAGCAGACAGGTGCTCTGCTTTGGAGTGTGACGATGTCGTCGGTGATGTGGAGAGTGAAGTTTCCGTTTCACCCACAGCGTGCTTTAGGGCAGCCGGGTCAGACTTGATGTTTGAAATACTGACCGACAGCTCAGCTTTAACTGTCTGTAGTTCCGTTTTGATGGGTGTCAAACTTTCACTCAAAGCCGCCAGGAGCTGGGTCTTTGAAATAACCACCGTCTCGTTACAGAGTGAAAGTAGCAATTCCTCCTTAAATTCAGAGATTGCAGCATCTGAGGGCCTCTTCAAAAGAAGATGTAGTTGATGAAGGCGTTCTGGAGCAGGACCAGAAAGACCACGACCAAGCAGCCTTGAGATCTTAGGCAGTGTGTCCCTCGGGTGGGTGTCAACGGTGTTCACGGTCAGGTCTGTGGTAATCCCATCAAAAAACAAAACAGAAAAAAATCTACATTATAAAACAACATGTAACCAAAGCACTCTGTGTATAACGCCATAGTATATGATGTAGTTCAGAAAATGTCAAAGTATAGTATACTTTTCAAGAATAACATAGTATGGCCTGTAGTTCATAGTACAGTATGTCGGCAAAAAAACCCCAACTGATTATTATGTGGTTCAAAAAGTGTAAAATGATGGGATGTTGCCTAAAATTGTCATGTATGATATGTGGTTCAAATAATGTCATAGTGCAGTATATTGTCAAAATAGTATGTTTTTCAAGAAAACATCAGAGTATATGTCGTCTAAAAAATGCCATTCATTTAAAACTTTACAAATTCTTACATGTTGCTAAAAACAAAAAAAACGTCATAGTAATATGTCAATTTAAAAACCCTATAGTATAGAGTGTCGCCCAACAAATGTCATAGTATAGCATCTCGCTCTAAAAATGTCATAGTATAGCATGTCGCTCTAAAAACGTCATAGTATAGCATGTCGCTCTAAAAATGTCATAGTACAGCATGTCGCTCTAAAAACGTCATAGTATAGCATGTCGTCCAAAAAACATCATGGCATAGCATGTCGTCCAAAAAACATCATGGTATAGCATGTCGCTCTAAAAACGTCATAGTATAGCATGTCACCCAAAAAACGTCATAGTATAGCATGTCACTCTAAAAACGTCATAGTATAGCATGTCGCTCTAAAAGCGTCATAGTATAGCATGTCACCTAAAAAATGTCAGAGTATAGCATGTTGTCCAAAAAAACGTCATCGTATAGCATGTCGCTCTTGAAACGTCACAGTATAGCATGTCGCTCTAAGAATGTCATAGCACATCATGTCACTCTAAAAACGTCATACTATAGCATGTCAATCTAAAAACGTCATAGTATCACGTGTCACTCAAAAAACGTCATAGTATAGCATGTCGCCCAAAAAACATCATAGTATTGCATGTAGCCCAAAAAACTTCATAGTGTAGCATGTCGCTCTAAAAATGTCATAGTATAGCATGTCGCTCAACAAACGTCATTGTATAGCATGTCGCTCAAAAAACGTCAACGTATAGCACGTAGCTCTAAAAATGTCATTGTATAGCATGTCACTCTTGAAATGTCATAGTATAGCATGTCGCTCTAAAAACGTCATGGTATAGCATGTGGCTCAAAAAACATCATAGTTTAGCAGTTGTCCAAAGAACATCATAGTATAGCATGTCGCTCTTAAAACATCATAGTATAGCATGTCGCTCTAAAGACATCATAGTACAGCATGTCACTCAAAAAACGTCACAGTATAGCATGTCACTCAAAAAACCTCATAGTATAGCATGTCGCCCAAAAAATGTCATAGTATAGCATGTCGCTCTAAAAACGTCAGAGTATAGAATGTTGTCCAAAAAACGTCATCGTATAGCATGTCGCTCTTGAAACATCACAGTATAGCATGTCGCTCTAAGAACGTCATAGCATAGCATGTCGCTCTAAAAACGTCATAATATAGCATGTTGATCTAAAAACATCATAGTATAGCATGTCGCTCTAAAAATGTCATAGTATAGCATGTCCCTCTAGAAATGTCATAGTACAGCATGTCACCCAAAAAACGTCAGAGTATAGAATGTTGTCCAAAAAACGTCATCGTATAGCATGTCGCTCTTGAAACATCACAGTATAGCATGTCGCTCTAAGAACGTCATAGCATAGCACGTCGCTCTAAAAACGTCATACTATAGCATGTTGATCTAAAAACGTCATCGTATAGCATGTCGCTCTTGAAACATCACAGTATAGCATGTCGCTCTAAGAACGTCATAATATAGCATGTTGATCTAAAAACATCATAGTATAGCATGTTGCTCTAAAAACGTCATAGTATAGCATGTCACTCTAAAAACATCATAGTATAGCCTTTGGTCCAAAAAACATCATAGTATAGCATGCTGTCCAAAAAACATCATAGTATAGCATGCCGTTCAAAAGATATCATAGTATACTGTGGCGGTTTTTTTTTGCACCAAATTTCATGATGATTTTTTTTTTCCAAATACAACCTTACCATAGTGTTTTTCACGGCCTCATTTACATTATTTCATCATGTGGCACGTTTTCACATGTTGAAAAATTGCGTATTTTTTTCGACATAGTATACTATGGCGTTTTTTTCGCGCCAAAATTCATGATGATTTTTTTTTTCAAAGATAACCTTACCATAGTGTTTTTCACGGCCTCCTTTACATTATTTCATCATATGGCATGTTTTCACATGTTGAAAAATTGCATATTTTTTTCGACATAGTATAGTATGGCGTCTTTTTGTGCCAAAATTCATGATGATTTTTTTTTTTCAAAGAAAACCTTTCTGGAGTGTTTTTCACGGCCTCCTTTACATTATTTCATCACATGGCACGTTTTTACGACTTTTGAAAAATCGCATTTTTTTTCGACAGTATAGTAAGGCGTCTTTTTGCGCCAAAATTCATGATTTTTTTCAAAGAAAACCTTTCTGGAGTGTTTTTCACAGCCTCCTTTACATTATTTCATCATATGGCACATTTTTACAACATGTTTCAAAAATTGCATTTTTTTTCGACATAGTATACTGAGGCCTTTTTTGTGCCAAAATTCATGATGATTTTTTTTTCAAAGAAAACCTTTCTGGAGTGTTTTTCATGCCCCCCTTTACATTATTTCATCATTTGGCACGTTTTTACAACAAGGTGAAAAATCGCAATTTTTTTCGACATAGTATAGTAAGGCGTTTTTTTCGCCAAAATTCATGATTTTTTTTTCAAAGAAAACCTTTCTGGAGTGTTTTTCACGGCCTCCTTTACATTATTTCATCATATGGTATGTTTTTACAACATGTTTGAAAAATTGCATTTTTTTTCGACATAGTATAGTAAGGCTTTTTTTGCGCCAAAATTCATGATGAATTTTTTTTCAAAGAAAACCTTTCTGGAGTGTTTTTCACGGCCTCCTTTACATTATTTCATCATATGGTATGTTTTTACAACATGTTTGAAAAATCGCATTTTTTTTCGACATAGTATAGTAAGGCGTTTTTTTGCGCCAAAATTCATGATGATTTTTTTTTTCAAAGAAAACCTTTCTGGAGTGTTTTTCACGGCCTCCTTTACATTATTTCATCATATGGTATGTTTTTACAACATGTTTGAAAAATCGCATTTTTTTTCGACATAGTATAGTAAGGCGGTTTTTTTGTGCCAAAATTCATGATGATTTTTTTTTCAAAGAAAACCTTTCTGGAGTGTTTTTCACGGCCTCCTTTACATTATTTCATCATATGGTATGTTTTTACAACATGTTTGAAAAATCGCATTTTTTTCGACATAGTATAGTAAGGCGTTTTTTGCGCCAAAATTCATGATGATTTTTTTTTTCAAAGAAAACCTTTCTGGAGTGTTTTTCACGGCCTACTTTACATTATTTCCTCATATGGAACGTTTTTACGACATGTTTGAAAAATTGCATTTTTTTTCGACATAGTATAGTAAGGCGGTTTTTTTGTGCCAAAATTCATGATGATTTTTTTTTCAAAGAAAACCTTTCTGGAGTGTTTTTCACGGCCTCCTTTACATTATTTCATCATATGGTACGTTTTGCGACATGTTTGAAAAATCGCATTTTTTTCGACATAGTATAGTAAGGCGTTTTTTTCGCCAAAATTCATGATGATTTGTTTTTTCAAAGAAAACCTTTCTGGAGTGTTTTTCACGGCCTCCTTTACATTATTTCATCATATGGTACGTTTTGCGACATGTTTGAAAAATCGCATTTTTTTTCGACATAGTATAGTAAGGCGTTTTTTTGCGCCAAAATTCATGATGATTTTTTTTTTCAAAGAAAACCTTTCTGGAGTGTTTTTCACGGCCTCCTTTATATTATTTCATCATATGGTATGTTTTTACAACATGTTTGAAAAATCGCATTTTTTTTCGACATAGTATAGTAAGGCTTTTTTTGCGCCAAAATTCATGATGAATTTTTTTTCAAAGAAAACCTTTCTGGAGTGTTTTTCACGGCCTCCTTTACATTATTTCATCATATGGTATGTTTTTACAACATGTTTGAAAAATCGCATTTTTTTTCGACATAGTATAGTAAGGCTTTTTTTGCACCAAAATTCATGATGAATTTTTTTTCAAAGAAAACCTTTCTGGAGTGTTTTTCATGGCCTCCTTTACATGGTTTCATCATATGACACGTTTCTACAACATGTTTGAAAAATCGCATTTTTTTTCGACATAGTATAGTAAGGCGTTTTTTTGCGCCAAAATTCATGATGATTTTTTTTTTCAAAGAAAACCTTTCTGGAGTGTTTTTCACGGCCTCCTTTATATTATTTCATCATATGGTATGTTTTTACAACATGTTTGAAAAATCGCATTTTTTTTTCGACATAGTATAGTAAGGCGTTTTTTTCGCCAAAATTCATGATGATTTTTTTTTTCAAGGAAAACCTTTCTGGAGTGTTTGTCACAGCCTCCTTTACATTATTTCATCATATGGTATGTTTTTACAACATGTTTGAAAAATCGCATTTTTTTTCGACATAGTATAGTAAGGCGTTTTTTTCGCCAAAATTCATGATGATTTTTTTTTCAAAGAAAACCTTTCTGGAGTGTTTTTCACGGCCTCCTTTACATTATTTCATCATATGGTATGTTTTTACAACATGTTTGAAAAATCGCATTTTTTTTTCGACATAGTATAGTAAGGCGTTTTTTGCGCCAAAATTCATGATGATTTTTTTTTCAAAGAAAACCTTTCTGGAGTGTTTTTCACGGCCTACTTTACATTATTTCCTCATATGGAACGTTTTTACGACATGTTTGAAAAATTGCATTTTTTTTCGACATAGTATAGTAAGGCGGTTTTTTTGCGCCAAAATTCATGATGATTTTTTTTTTCAAAGAAAACCTTTCTGGAGTGTTTTTCACGGCCTCCTTTATATTATTTCATCATATGGTATGTTTTTACAACATGTTTGAAAAATCTCATTTTTTTTCGACATAGTATAGTAAGGCGTTTTTTTGCGCCAAAATTCATGATGATTTTTTTTTTCAAAGAAAACCTTTCTGGAGTGTTTTTCACGGCCTCCTTTATATTATTTTATCATATGGTATGTTTTTACAACATGTTTGAAAAATCTCATTTTTTTTCGACATAGTATAGTAAGGCGTTTTTTGCGCCAAAATTCATGATGATTTTTTTTTTCAAAGAAAACCTTTCTGGAGTGTTTTTCACGGCCTCCTTTACATTATTTCATCATATGGTATGTTTTTACAACATGTTTGAAAAATCGCATTTTTTTTCGACATAGTATAGTAAGGCGTTTTTTTTCGCCAAAATTCATGATGATTTTTTTTTTTCAAGGAAAACCTTTCTGGAGTGTTTTTCACGGCCTCCTTTACATTATTTCATCATATGGTATGTTTTTACAACATGTTTGAAAAATCGCATTTTTTTTCGACATAGTATAGTAAGGCGTTTTTTGCGCCAAAATTCATGATGATTTTTTTTTTCAAAGAAAACCTTTCTGGAGTGTTTTTCACGGCCTACTTTACATTATTTCCTCATATGGAACGTTTTTACGACATGTTTGAAAAATTGCATTTTTTTTCGACATAGTATAGTAAGGCGGTTTTTTTGTGCCAAAATTCATGATGATTTTTTTTTCAAAGAAAACCTTTCTGGAGTGTTTTTCACGGCCTCCTTTACATTATTTCATCATATGGTACGTTTTGCGACATGTTTGAAAAATCGCATTTTTTTTCGACATAGTATAGTAAGGCGTTTTTTTCGCCAAAATTCATGATGATTTGTTTTTTCAAAGAAAACCTTTCTGGAGTGTTTTTCACGGCCTCCTTTACATTATTTCATCATATGGTACGTTTTGCGACATGTTTGAAAAATCGCATTTTTTTTCGACATAGTATAGTAAGGCGTTTTTTTTGCGCCAAAATTCATGATGATTTTTTTTTTCAAAGAAAACCTTTCTGGAGTGTTTTTCACGGCCTCCTTTATATTATTTCATCATATGGTATGTTTTTACAACATGTTTGAAAAATCGCATTTTTTTTCGACATAGTATAGTAAGGCTTTTTTTGCGCCAAAATTCATGATGAATTTTTTTTCAAAGAAAACCTTTCTGGAGTGTTTTTCACGGCCTCCTTTACATTATTTCATCATATGGTATGTTTTTACAACATGTTTGAAAAATCGCATTTTTTTTCGACATAGTATAGTAAGGCTTTTTTTGCACCAAAATTCATGATGAATTTTTTTTCAAAGAAAACCTTTCTGGAGTGTTTTTCATGGCCTCCTTTACATGGTTTCATCATATGACACGTTTCTACAACATGTTTGAAAAATCGCATTTTTTTTCGACATAGTATAGTAAGGCGTTTTTTTGCGCCAAAATTCATGATGATTTTTTTTTTCAAAGAAAACCTTTCTGGAGTGTTTTTCACGGCCTCCTTTATATTATTTCATCATATGGTATGTTTTTACAACATGTTTGAAAAATCGCATTTTTTTTTCGACATAGTATAGTAAGGCGTTTTTTTCGCCAAAATTCATGATGATTTTTTTTTTCAAGGAAAACCTTTCTGGAGTGTTTGTCACAGCCTCCTTTACATTATTTCATCATATGGTATGTTTTTACAACATGTTTGAAAAATCGCATTTTTTTTCGACATAGTATAGTAAGGCGTTTTTTTCGCCAAAATTCATGATGATTTTTTTTTCAAAGAAAACCTTTCTGGAGTGTTTTTCACGGCCTCCTTTACATTATTTCATCATATGGTATGTTTTTACAACATGTTTGAAAAATCGCATTTTTTTTCGACATAGTATAGTAAGGCGTTTTTTGCGCCAAAATTCATGATGATTTTTTTTTCAAAGAAAACCTTTCTGGAGTGTTTTTCACGGCCTACTTTACATTATTTCCTCATATGGAACGTTTTTACGACATGTTTGAAAAATTGCATTTTTTTTCGACATAGTATAGTAAGGCGGTTTTTTTGCGCCAAAATTCATGATGATTTTTTTTTTCAAAGAAAACCTTTCTGGAGTGTTTTTCACGGCCTCCTTTATATTATTTCATCATATGGTATGTTTTTACAACATGTTTGAAAAATCTCATTTTTTTTCGACATAGTATAGTAAGGCGTTTTTTTGCGCCAAAATTCATGATGATTTTTTTTTTCAAAGAAAACCTTTCTGGAGTGTTTTTCACGGCCTCCTTTATATTATTTCATCATATGGTATGTTTTTACAACATGTTTGAAAAATCGCATTTTTTTTCGACATAGTATAGTAAGGCGTTTTTTTCGCCAAAATTCATGATGATTTTTTTTTTTCAAGGAAAACCTTTCTGGAGTGTTTTTCACGGCCTCCTTTACATTATTTCATCATATGGTATGTTTTTACAACATGTTTGAAAAATCGCATTTTTTTTCGACATAGTATAGTAAGGCGTTTTTTTCGCCAAAATTCATGATGATTTTTTTTTTCAAAGAAAACCTTTCTGGAGTATTTTTCACGGCCTCCTTTACATTATTTCATCATATGGTATGTTTTTACAACATGTTTGAAAAATCGCATTTTTTTTCGACATAGTATAGTAAGGCGTTTTTTGCGCCAAAATTCATGATGATTTTTTTTTCAAAGAAAACCTTTCTGGAGTGTTTTTCACGGCCTACTTTACATTATTTCCTCATATGGAACGTTTTTACGACATGTTTAAAAAATTGCATTTTTTTTCGACATAGTATAGTAAGGCGGTTTTTTTGTGCCAAAATTCATGATGATTTTTTTTTCAAAGAAAACCTTTCTGGAGTGTTTTTCACGGCCTCCTTTACATTATTTCATCATATGGTACGTTTTGCGACATGTTTGAAAAATCCCATTTTTTTTCGACATAGTATAGTAAGGCGTTTTTTTCGCCAAAATTCATGATGATTTTTTCTTTAAGAAAAACCTTTCTGGAGTGTTTTTCACGGCCTCCTTTACATTATTTCATCATATGGTACGTTTTGCGACATGTTTGAAAAATCGCATTTTTTTTCGACATAGTATAGTAAGGCGTTTTTTTGCGCCAAAATTCATGATGATTTTTTTTTCAAAGAAAACCTTTCTGGAGTGTTTTTCACGGCCTCTTTTATATTATTTCATCATATGGTATGTTTTTACAACATGTTTGAAAAATTGCATTTTTTTTCGACATAGTATAGTAAGGCGTTTTTTTCGCCAAAATTCATGATGATTTTTTTTTTTCAAAGAAAACCTTTCTGGAGTGTTTTTCACGGCCTCCTTTACATTATTTCATCATATGGTATGTTTTTACAACATGTTTGAAAAATTGCATTTTTTTTCGACATAGTATAGTAAGGCTTTTTTTGCGCCAAAATTCATGATGAATTTTTTTTTCAAAGAAAACCTTTCTGGAGTGTTTTTCACGGCCTCCTTTACATTATTTCATCATATGGTATGTTTTTACAACATGTTTGAAAAATCGCATTTTTTTTCGACATAGTATAGTAAGGCTTTTTTTCTCGCCAAAATTCATGATGAATTTTTTTTCAAAGAAAACCTTTCTGGAGTGTTTTTCATGGCCTCCTTTACATGGTTTCATCATATGACACGTTTCTACAACATGTTTGAAAAATCGCATTTTTTTTCGACATAGTATAGTAAGGCTTTTTTTGCGCCAAAATTCATGATGATTTTTTTTTTTCAAAGAAAACGTTTCTGGAGTGTTTTTCACGGCCTCCTTTACATTATTTCATCATATGGCACGTTTTGCGACATGTTTGAAAAATCGCATTTTTTTTCGACATAGTATAGTAAGGCGTTTTTTTGCGCCAAAATTCATGATGATTTTTTTTTTCAAAGAAAACCTTTCTGGAGTGTTTTTCACGGCCTCCTTTACATTATTTCATCATATGGTATGTTTTTACAACATGTTTGAAAAATCGCATTTTTTTTCGACATAGTATAGTAAGGCGTTTTTTTCGCCAAAATTCATGATGATTTTTTTTTTTCAAAGAAAACCTTTCTGGAGTGTTTTTCACGGCCTCCTTTACATTATTTCATCATATGGAATGTTTTTACGACATGTTTGAAAAATCGCATTTTTTTTCGACATAGTATAGTAAGGCGTTTTTTTGCGCCAAAATTCATGATGATTTTTTTTTTTCAAAGAAAACCTTTCTGGAGTGTTTTTCACGGCCTCCTTTACATTATTTCATCATATGGTATGTTTTTAGAATATGTTTGAAAAATCGCATTTTTTTTCGACATAGTATAGTCAGGCGTTTTTTTCGCCAAAATTCATGATGATGTTTTTTT